>NC_136065.1:718773528-718868528 GCF_964261635.1 Lissotriton helveticus | reverse complement strand
TTTGGCCAATAGCTTTGCCCTCTGTACTTTATCAAATGCTGCTTTAAGGTCAATAAAGCAGGCGTAGAGGGAGCGGGATTTGGCCATGGCTTGATTAGCTAGGAGTGTGACCACAGAGATGTTGGTGAGGGTGCCCATTCCAGGCCGGAATCCTGTTTGTGTGTTTGGCATCAAGTTTGTATAGCTTACCCAGTCTTCTAGATCTGTCAGCAGGTTTGAGGCGTAGATCTTGGCTTCAACATCGATGAGTGCAATCAATCTGTAGTTGGCAGGGTCTGAACGTGGACCAGATTTATATATGGGATTTAGGATGCTTCCTCTCCAGGAGTCTGGAACCATACGTGACGATAGTGCGTGTGTGAATAATGGAGTGAGGATGTCAGACCAGAATGTGGGGTTGTGCCAGAATAATGCATTAGGCAATCCGTTAGGTCCTGGAGCTCCCTCAGGCCTTAAGTTTTTTATGGTTTTAAGGACCCGATCTTGGGAAATCTGCAGAAGTGGTTCTGGCAGTTCACTCTTAGGTGTATCATAAGCTATTGCTGCAATGGGGATTTCCTGATTTGTGGCTCCTGAGGGTAGGATGTCATTATATGTTTGCTCGATGTGTGCTTTCCAGGTGTCCTCCATTACGTCAGAGTTGAAATACCTGTTCTTGCCGTTCGATAGCTGGTTAATTATATCCCAGAAGAGCTTAGAGTCTTTTTGGTTGCTGGCATGGAGGAGTTTTGCCCAGAGTTCTTCTCTGAAGGCTTCCTTGGCTACCTTGGAGTCTCTTTTGAGGTCTTTTCTTGATTTTGATATTAGTGAGAGAATGTCCTGAGTGGATTCTGGGCCTCGAGTTCGCAAATGCCTTAGATGTATATTCAATTGTTTTTTTTGTTTTGTTAAACTATTGGTGAACCATCCTACCCCTTCTGGTCTGCCTGGTTTGCAGCCATTTTTTGAGAATTCTTTGTTTAGGTCTTGAGCAAAGATTTCCCAAGCCTTTATGCATGATGGGTTGACTTTAAAACTCTCCGAAAGGGTTATACATGTGGCCATGATGTCACCAATATTTTCCGTTTTCCAAATTAAATGTCTCAGATTGTAACAGTTTGTGAATTGGGACATCACTTTGTCTTTTGCTGGGTCGGCCGTTTTTAGGAGTAAAGTGAAGGTTTGAGGATGGTCGTCGCTTTCTGACCTATCTTTTATTTCAAAGTTAGTGATGTGTGGGAGAAGGTCTAGGTCTGCTAATGTATAATCAATGATGGAGCATGTTTTCTGCGTTACCCGGGTATATGCTGGGTGGCTCTCTGATGTCAATTGTCCGTTTAACACACCCAATGATTGTTCTTCCAACAGGGAAGCCCATCTGTTACCATGTGTATCACGTTGTTTGCTAGATGGAACGTGGCCTGTTGGACTATCTTTCCTAAGATTTAGTAATTTCATGTTAAAATCTCCTGATAAAATAATGTTGGAGTGTGGGTGAGCCAGTTTTAATGTATCCAATGTTGCTGCTAGGGTATCGATCTTCAATCTCTTTCGTTTGGATGATGGGTGGATGTATATATTCAGTATTAGAAAGCTGTAAAAGGTAGGAGCTGTTAATTTGATACATAGCATCCATGTTGTATCTAAATCTACTTCCGTGGCCTGCCAAGAGATGTGGGTCGAGACATAGATTGAAAGCCCTCCTTTAGCTCTTCCATATTTCGAGTCTTTCTGGGCCGGGTTAAGATATTCTTTGTATCCTACTATTGGTGAAGGATTTGTTTGCCATGTCTCTTGAAAGAGGATTAAATCGTATTGATTGAGGAATTCCATGAAGTCCGGATCTTCTAGTTTTGAGCTCAGGCCGTTTACGTTCCAAGAGCAAATATTACACCCGTGGTCTGTTGTTTTAGCTTTGGATGAGTTTGTTCATGCCGTACATTGGCGGGTTCCGGCTGGGTTCTGTTTCCTTTGCCCTGTGTGTTTTCCTGCTTCCGGATGAACGAAGGTTATGGTAACTTTCCTCCCCTCTTGATCTTTGGCAATACTTGGGCTTTGGTGTTCTGGGCCTTTCGCGCCTCTCAACAAACTCTCTGATGACTTTAGTTGTTGAAGTGGGGTGGGATAGCGGGTGGGGTTTTTTTTTTTTTATTCTATACCCCATTTGGCAAATGAAACCTGCTGCTGCCAGATTTGCTCTGTGATGGAATTATCAGTAAAGCTTACTATAGTGATTTCTCGACCAGATGGGTCGGGATTTGGACTAAATTCAACGCTTTCAAGATTGCCCGCCTCGATGTGACGCAGGGACGGGAGTGCTTTGAGCAGTTTTAATATTACGCTTCTATTAAGGATATCATGGGTTCCCCTTGATTCGAAATGAGGGATGAAATGCAGCTTGTTGTTGTAGAAGTTATTGCTGTCGGAGGAGACCAGCTCGGTGTGATGGCTTTTTTTAAGTTCTTTTCCCTCTGAGGGTTGTCTCGCGGTAGTTGGGCGAAGATTCTGAGTGTTGCATGCAGTGTTTAGAGGAGGTATATCATTGTTCATTGCAGTGGTTGGGACACTGCTTTCCCTGTGGATCCTGTATGTTTTGTCAGCGGTACTCTCGTCCTTGCTGTCTCCCTCATTGGGCCAAATTGCGTCATTTAAGCTGGTTTTAACGGATTCTATCGTGTTGCGTCTGGTAGGTTTTTTTAGGGTTTGAGTGGGCTCAGATGTTATATGCCGATTCACTTCCCTTTCTGCGGGTTTGAATATGCTGTATACGTTTGCTGGCTGCGAATGTTCCATTTTTGGTTGCTTTTGATTTGTTGAGGTGGTAAGCTTATTGGTGGGTGGGGTTGTGTCGACCACAAGGCTTGCTTTCTCAGTGTTTGTTATTGATGTGTCGTCTTCACTTTGGGTAACATTTAGCTCCGTTGTGGTGCCAGTTACGCTTGGTGCATGTCTTGTTTGTTTTCCCTTTCTAGCCTTTCTTAGTCGTTTCCTCTCCCGCTTCGATAGTGGAGCTTTAGTATTTGCTTCTTTTGCAAGTGGCTCGTTGCGATGATCAACTGATGGACTGATCGAGACCACTATATTGTCCGAAACGGTTTTTAATTGTAATGTTGTTGTGCTTTTGGGTGTTGGAGCACTGTTAAGCCCCCCTGCTTTTACATTGTGCTCTTTTGGGGGACTTGGATAAACCTGATCCATTTCCTGCTGGGTTTCTTTGAATTTCTTAGTTGGTGGATTAGTCTATGCTGAGGTGTCCCTGGGGACCCCCAGTAGTTCGCACATTAAGTTTGGAACTACGGCTAGTTGATCTATTATTTGTGTGCAATGGCAGTGGCTTGTTAGGTAGCTGGTTTCTCGATCTTGCTGCACCCGCTCTATCATTTCATTAAGGTTTTGCAGATTTTGTTCCACCCCCTGAACGTAGGTATCTAGGATGTTTAACAGGCCAACTTGGGTATCTAACTTGTCTGCGTGATAAGTCATGGCTTTACCAATGGTGTCCAAAGTGTTTAACAAATGGGGCCAGACTGCTGAGGGTGGTGAGCTGGCTGCCTGTACTGATGAAGGTGTATGCTCTAGAGGCAAGAAGTCCAGCGAGGCTGGAATTTCGTATGCCTTCTCTCTATTTTGCGACTGCGGCACCGTGGGAGAATTTTCGAGATTTTTTAAACTAAGAAATGAATCATCATGTTGCCTTGAGGGCAGTGATTTTCTACTACTTCGATGGACAGAATCCGGTAGATAATGCTTGTTGGTTTTAGCTATGACAGGGTCGTCTGTGAGTAGGGCCGGCAACAGCATATGTATAGTTCCGAAAGGGCTTAGAATGCCGGTGCTTATCTGATGTATTGAGATGGCTTCTTTGTTACTGTAAAGACCGTTGTGGCTCGGTAACAGTTGTTGTTGCCCCTTCGACTGTGGTTCTAAGATAAGCGGCTGATGGTGTATTTCTGCTTCTATGGCATTGACTTTGTGGGTGTGACCACCTTCTGAAAGGGGTATGATTTTGGGAATTTGGGGGCCATGGGCTTCGCCTTTTAATGCGTGATCCAGATCTGGTCCTGTTACCCAAAGTTCTGCTTTTTCATTGATGCAACTCTTGATGCACTTATCGTGGGGGATATTCGTATAGGCTTCACTTAGGTCGTCAATGGTGTCAATGCTGAGACTGGTATCTTGAAAATATTTAAGTTGTTTAGGGTCGTCGCATTCCTGGTTGTTTTTAACTGTTTTTGTTTTTGTGGCCACTTTTAGGAAGTCGGTGATCAATGCCCGTTTGCTGCTATTTGGGCATGAGTAATGCCTTGTGGGTGCCGATGGTATGCCCTTCTTGCCGCCTTCATTAGTGACAGGCGGGGCTGTCTCAGCCACTTTTTTGCTGACAGTTGATTTTGCGCTTGCGAATCCGGAGAAAACTGCGATGCCCTGTGTTACGACTTCCGTCGCATACTGCTTGTCGCTGTTTGTTTGCCTCGGCTCCGTAAGTGACATTCCTTCCTGCGCGGTTCCTGATGCTGTGCTGTTGTCCTCCATGACCGACGCCTTAGTGACCTCCGTTTCTATTTCCGATTCTATCTCCCTTTCTTTTTTAGGTTTTTTGGGGTTAGATGGTGATTTTTTCTCTTTTAACTCACCCCCCCTAGTTCTTCCGGACCTCATGTTGCCCGCCCGCCTTGCGACTTGGTGCTGTGGCAAAGATTTATTTATTTTTTGCCTTTTTTTTTTATTGCTTAAGGCGAGGCTATGGATTTTTTTTTTGAAGAGGGTCGTTGTTATTATTACATTTTTTTTGCGGATTATTAAAAATTGTGTTCTCTGTTTTGTTTGTTTTCTGTTTGTTTGTTGGTTTATCTTTGTTTGTTTGTTTTTACTTTTCTGTCAATTCGCCCTCTGTTTTTAACAAAACCGCATTCACCAACCAGGAGTGTTAGGCTCCTGTTCCTGCCTGTGCTTAGCCTGTTGGTAGGGAGGGAGAACGTCCACCGGGGAAACAGCTAGAGAGCAGGGGACCGGGGACTGGAGCCGTCAGCTGTTCGGCGTTCTCCCACTCGCGTCCTCCTGCTTCTGTTCTCCCCAACTCCCCGACACCCCCAACTCTCCCCCAACTCCGCGCTACTGCCGGACAGTTACAGGCAGTTGCCAAGGGAGGTTATGGAGACGTGGCGTACCTTCATGCAGTCCTCTCGCAGTCCGCCGTCAATGCTGGAACCGCTGGAGCCGCCGAACCGGGGCCACCAGGGTCCACCGAAGTCCAAGGAGCGGAGGTGACTGGGTGACTGGGTGGTACAGCGGTGAATCGGGAACCGGGTGGGGGGGTAGGGCTGACTCGTGAATCGCTGCCCGACCGAGCTAGAGCACGCCCCTGCTGTCGGCGGACGTTCGTGCTCAGCTCTCTCCGCCTCACCTCAGCCTCCGACCAGCGTTTCTCTATTTCGCCGGTGTCGCCCGCTGCCTGCAGATTGCTGCCTGGCTCAAGCTCCTGTGAGCTCCGAGCTCCGATGTCGACTGCTGCACCGATGCTGGCTTCCTGCACTGCAACCACTGCAGCAGGCTGATTGAGGCCACCTGCGGGGCTCACGGAGCACTCGGCAGGCTACCTCACTGCTGCCTCCTCACTGCTGCTGGTCGTCCGACTCCTCGCTCAGCTGCGGTTCAATCAGTCCACTATTTTCCAAACTGAGCATTCAGACACCTCACAGCACCATAATAGCTTTACTGAAAACTGGGAAGTTTGTTATCAAACTTCTCAGCACATTAAACCCACACTGATGCCAGTGTGGGACTTAATGAAAAATGCATTCAGAGGGCATCTTAGAGATGCCCCCTAAGAAACTACCAACTTCTGGTGGGTTCTCTGACTGGTACACCCCTGCCTGCCACCAGGAGACATGTTTCTGGACCTCTGGGGTGGCAGCCTTCGCTCCCTGAGCCCAGAAACAAAGCCTATCCTGTGCAGGAGTGTTCACACCTCCCCAAGGCCAGGAAGAGATATCTGTGACAGGGGAGCTTCAAAAGCCATGCTGCCTTTGTAATGTGACCCTCAGCCTCTCCTGCTATCAGGAGCAGGTCCCCTTCCTGTCTCCCCTCCTTTTTGGCAGGAAGAAAGGTGAGTAAAATTTGCAAGCCCAGATGATGTGGTCACCTCTGTCAACCCCACCCCTCAGGCACTGAAGAGCCCACTCTTCAGTGCCCGCCATCTTGCAGATGGGAGGCACTCTCCAATCAGGATTAGGTATTGGACCCACTCCCCCACATGGGTTGAGCACATCAAGGGTGTAGTCACCCTAAGGTCAGTAGCCTATTGGCTTCTAACCTCAAGACCCCGAAACCCCCCCCTAAAGACAGATTCCCGCAACCTAAGGAGAAAAAGGGCGAAAGAAGATGCCCAGCAGAGGAGACTGCAGAGAAGAATTGCATTGGCCCCAGCCCTACCGGCCAGCCTGCAGTTTCCAGAGATCTTGCGCCAAAAGAATCCTACGGCCCGAATCTAGGTGGCCCACCGGTCCCAGCGAGGCCCCCCTGAGCTCCAGAGCCTGAGTCCACTGTGGGTTGACCCCTCCAGGACTCCCCGACGTCGCCTGCAGCCTCTGCACGGAGACCCCTCCCCGTGCGAGTGGCCCGGAAAGGTGAAATCCGACCTCAAAAGACACCCCAGCATCTAGCCGCCCTGCACCTTGGAAAAGAGAACCTGAGGTGCACCGATGTCCCAGTGCCCTCCAACTTACCAGCCCAGCTGTTGGTTCCTCACAGCAGTCTTCCTGGACCGAGCCTGCAGGCAAAGTCAAAAACTGGCAACCCCCTTTGAAAACAACAGGGCACCTGACGCCAGAACAGCACCCTTCATTCAGCCGCCCCTGTGCCGCTGTGGGTGCACCTTTTGTGCTAAACTGAATCCCCCTTTGCCCTAAGCTAAATCCTAGGAGCTTTACTCCTACAATGTTATCCCCATTGGATAACATTTGGCCTCAGCACTCTGCACCCGGCCGTCCTAGTGGCAGATTTTTTTTTTATATAGCGCGAACTAGACCCAAACCGAATCAGGTATCAGAGCGCTTTACATATCACCAGTTACGTTACATGAGGACACACATTCATTTTAGGCACGGGGAGATTAACTGATTTGCCCAGAATCACAGGAGGTTTTGGCGTCATTACCGAGACTCGAACCCAGATCCCCAGGTCCGAAGTCGAGCGCCCTAGCCGTTAGGCCAATCCCTCACCTCCTCTCCTAGTGCCGCTGAGGGTGTTTCAAGGGTATATCCTTGACCCTGGGAGAACCCTGGTCCTAACCCCAGAATACCAACTCCCACAAACATGTACTTACCTTTTAACCAATAACTTCATTTCTCTTCATAGGAAAACATTGACCGTTTTTCCCTTGAAAAATGTTCTGTGTGGAGTTGATTTGTATGAAAAGCTGAAAAACTATACTTGTGCAAAACTGATTTTATTTACCTTTTCTCTAGGAAATGTCCCAGTGTGATATCTGGGCATATCACACTGAGAAGAAAAAGTAACTTAAAAAGTAATCTGAAAAGTATTTCGACATTCATGACTTACCTGCATTTCAATCAACTACATTTGAACCTGCATTTAATTATAAAACAAGCATAAGTTTTTGCAAAGCATTTATTTCACTTCCCTGTGCCAGGCTTGCCTTGGTTCTAGAAATAAAATAACTTAATAATATTTTTATACAAACAAAATTGGTCTGAGTTCAGTCTTTGCGTATGTGACATCATTTGCTGATTGAGTGTGTACAACAAATGCTTAACACTACCCTCTGATAAAGCCTTACTGCTCGCCCACACTACCACAAATAGAGAGTAAGGTGCTATCTACTTTTACCTCTGCCTGCCTTTGGGGTTCCACTGGACTCTGTGCACACTATACCTCATTTTGGTATTATATATACAGAGCCAACTTCCTACAGACAGTGGCTGCATACGGAGGGGGACCGGACAGGTGGGCTTCATGCAAGACTAATTAGAACAGAAAGAGAGGCTTTTCCTATACTCCAACTCCAAAATAAGAACGGAGACTTGATATGCCCTCAGAGGGTGATTCTAGGAGAACTTTCCATGCATCTAGAATCGGTATGCACAAATAATCCCTACCCACCCAAACAAGCACTACAGGACTTTTTGAATAATATAGACGTTCCCAGACTGGAAAGAGAAGATGCGGAAATCCTAGGGGCGCCAATTACAAAAGAAGAAATACTAGCAGCCATTAAGAAACACAAAAATGCCTAGGAACCAATGGGCTTCCGGCTGGATTTTATCCGCTCTTTGCCCCATTGCTGGCCGACCGCCTATTGGAATTATTTAATATGGCTCCAACAAAAATGTCCCTACCAGCAACTATGCAGGAGGGTGTGGTGACTATGATCCTCAAACCAGATGAAAAATCCCCTACTACCGAACTCCTACAGACCGATATCCCTCCTAAACCTGGACGCCAAGATATTAAGTGGAATTTCGGCATCCCTATAAATGCCATACATGCCTTAACTTATCCGCTCTGACCAAGCCGGTTTGTACCACGGCGGAATACCACACATAACCTACGGAGATTAGCACATGTGTGGCATGCTCCATCCCTAAAGGCAGAGAGCTGCACTGGCACTGTTCGACATCGAACAGGTCTTCGACTCTGTCAAATGGGAATACATATGGGCGATACTAAAGCAAATGGGAGTGGAACGAGTTTATACAATGGGTTCGATTAATCTATACCAACCCAACAGGCCAGGGTGAAATTACGAGGATATGTATCGAAACAATTTGCGTTAACAAAAGGCACCTGTCAAAGATGTCCGTTGTCCCCACTTATATTCGCCATCACAATGGACCGCCTGGCTATCACACTGAGGGAAAAACTTGGGAAATGGGGAATCCAACTGGGAGACACGGACCATGTACTCTCGTTATACGTGGACGATACACTGGTGTAAATGTGTCGCCCGGATGAGGCGGTCCCGGCTCTTCTCAGAGAACTTAAGGAGTTTGGAGCAATGTCAGGTCTTCATCTTAACCCCAGAAAGTCAAAACTGTTCCCTATGGGGAAATTAGCCAGGAAGCCAGACAATGATTTACCCAACATAGGTCTAACCTGGGTGCCGGGTGGTGTCAGATACCTAGGGTTCCCTCTAGTTCACACACCCACTGCTTACCTAGAACTGAATGTAGGGGGGGTAGTGGAAGGTATAAGTAACTCCATTAAATTTTGGAAAGAACTTCCACTTTCCCTGATGGCCTATTACCGCACAGCACTTTTATCATGTGTATTAACGTTTTTTTACTGACAGCACATAATAGTGCAATGATTTTGAGTAACTATGCGTAATAAAGACAAACTTGGAACTGATGGGAAGCATAAAAATGGTTATTCTGTTGAGGTGCCTATATGTCCTGCAGCATTCACTGTACAGAATCCCAAATCAGTATTTCACCAAGTTAGACAGTTTGCTAGTTGAATTAATGTGGGGGAACAAGAGAAAGCGAGTAAAGTTAGACACGCTCCAACGCTAGCGCTTCTCTGACAAGCGACTTATTGATTTTAAATCACTCTGTGCCCATGAACTAGTCTGGGACACCATTATAGTGCCACTGGATAGACAGCTATATTTCCAGTTTCGAGCAGGCACCTTACCACTTAAATCGTTCACTTACATCTGTGTTATCTGACTCTCCGCTTGCTTTGTGTGTAATCTCTCGAAGGAAACTGTAGCCCATGCCTGCTTTGTCTGTCCGGCCTATACCTGCGCATGCTCCTTTTGGCTCTCGTCTCTATGTAGAGGGCGAGGTATGAGAAGTGACAGCACCGCTCTCCGCATACTTAGATCGTATTCCCGGCCTTTTTGTGCTAGTGCCTTAGCTAAATACCTAGGTGCTGTGTGGTTGGTTTGCAGGCAGGCTCTTTCTTTGCAAATATGAATACTTGTCTCATATTTCTTTATGTAATATGTATTTTATCTGCTGCTAGTTTTTATGTGTGTTTAGAATTTTTGTGGGTAATTTTATGGACTGCTGACTTGACTTTAAGTTTTGTACTATTACTCATGCCCTATTATTTATACTTGTACTATAAAGTAGTTTGTATGCACTTCTATGGCTTTGACAGCGGAAATAAAGTTTTTGATGATGATGGTTACCTCGTACTTTATTGTCAGAGAGGCCTTTGAGAGGTCTGGAAGCTATTCAGGTGTAGACTAGTCAATTTGTTGCAGAACCTAGAACTAATTGCAATACAATTTCTGTGAGTGGATTGTTATTGAAATTTTTCCATAGAAAGATGGTGAAAAGTCTACCACTCTATCATGACGCGTTTATCCAATATTGCGTATTTTTCAAAATGGCTGCCCATTTGAATGAATGTATGCAGGACTTTGCTTCAGTGAAGCATGCAGCAAGTGAGCAACATGTTACTATGACGAGTTCAAGAATTGAACGCGATAAAGGAGATACACAGAAAGTACTGGTATATGTAGAACAGTTCAATGTTTTTTAGCGAGACAGCAACCTGCGTAACATTGTCACGGGAGTCACTTATGGCAGTGATGTTAATCCTGAACTTGCAGAAGAAATTGGAAATAGAATTCTTAATGAGATGACGGACAAAAGAGTCTCTGAGTTCTCTTTCAGAAAAAGCAACTATTCTTATACTAAGGAGTGCTGTTTGAATGTATCTTTTTAACACTTTTCATTTGTCAGTGTCATATTGAGAAGTGCTATATTATCTAGTTGAAATTTGTTTATCTTTTTCAAATGATGTTAAAAAAATGTAAATAAAAAATACTGTCAAAACTATGTTTGGCATATGAACATATAATTATCGCTGTTTATTGTATTAATCCCAATTTGATGTTATAGTTATCAGAAACAATTTTTGATGTTATTTTTGACTTTCCCGTCCCTAAAAACATATAAAATGATACCACACATGGGCATATAAACAGTTATACCCTACATCTCAAATAATGGGCAGCCATTTTGAAAAATCCGCCATATTGGATTAACGCGTCATGATAGAGTGGTAGACTTTTCACCACTGTTTTCTACGGAAAATTTCCAATAAGAATCCACTCACAGAAATTGTATTGCAATTAGTTCTAGGTTAGCCCATTTTTTGAACTAATTTGACTAGTGTGTTAAGCTCATCCCACCCTGCTGTGCAATCTGCTGAAATATCACTTGACTCCATCTCAAGAAAGAGGGTCGGGTTTATAGTATGGGGATCTTTACTCTGCTCACCAGAGTGGCAGAAAGCATTAAAACCACCACCCTAATGGACAGAATGCCACCATATATGGATGGAGATCACTGCCGGCACTGCTCAAATTCAATACGACTCACCCAACCACCCCTGGCTGCTGGAATTCGACCGAGCTTTTTAATGTCAGGGAGTATCAGCGGTTGAAGTGCATTAAAAAAGGAATGGGAACTATGATGCTACATGCAATGGAGCGGGGTCAGAGGTGTGGCTTAAAAAACAAAATATTCTGTACGTTTTTGGGGGTTTTCACCGTCAGGTTCCTACATTTAAAATAACGTTTAACTTAATTGAGAACTACATTTTAAAAAGCGCGTAGTACATTATGAAACTTCTATTAGCTAGTGCACTGCCGAGGTCTGTGTGTAACCAGAGAGCAACAAAATTAAATCTTGGTGGTGCACTCGAAAATAGAGACTTGTGTATTTTTAGTGCTATGAGGTCCCAGCCTGTAACAGAAAGCACTGCAAATGTGTATCATTATTTTAAACTTGCATTTCGCACAATAAAAGATAGACTGCTACGAAATGCACAAAATGTTTTAAGATAAAATGGTGATTCCGAATTATAGATTTTAGTAATACCCAGTCTGTACCTATTGCCATTTTATATCTTTAACTATCCCTTAAAAGCATGTGCTTTGATTGTATACTGTTGTATAATATGTACGATACCACAACCTGGAACCCACAAGGGCCCCTTTATATCCAATTGTGCTGAGAAGCCCGATGAATATAATATATATGCTTGTTTTAGAATAAAAGCTAAATGTTAAAAAATCCAATAAAATATGTTTTTTTTAAAAGCATGGGCTTCAGAGCTCAGCCGGTAACACTCTTGCACTTCCGTTCAAAAAGAATACATCTTTGTGACACAAAACTTCAAGTGATTCCATGAATTAAAGAAAGTACCGGCTCCGAAGCACTTTTTACATTAGCAGATTGACCAGTTGCGCACATTTGCATTTCTTTCAGACAAGCAGCCACCCTGGCACGAAGGCTTGTTTCTTGTTTAGCTGTCTATGTGCCTTTGGTTTCACAGCAGTGTAGACTTCCAGGATGATACTTCAGCTGAAGAATTTGAACTATCAGAATTACCTTTCCTGAGACGATGGTCAGTCAAATAACTTTATTTCGGTTCCACAGAGGAATCATAAAAGTATACATCAATATAAAAAACACAATACAAAACCACAATACATTTTTACATATTTCTGGATTCCAATACATTCAGTATCGATTTCTAATAACAAGTGCTTATCTAATGAAACTAAGTACAGCGTTACAAATGTTTGGGGTTGACAAAGATAATAGGTATTCATATCCCTCTTTATAATAACATGATCCAAAGGATAATAGTAAAGGTCTAATAAAAGTGTTTCTTGGGGCCTTATACAGAGCACAAAAAAGAATAAGGTGCAAAGTATTTTGCGATACCTTATTATTACAGGGGCAGAAAGGTAGTTTCTCACACCACCCCCCTTGCTTTGGATAAGCAAAAAGGAAGTGTAGAGTGTTAAGGCGAAACCTTGTTAGATAGAAACGCCATTGTGTATTAGTAATATATGACAGATAAAAGGGTCGCACCAGTTTGCCCCTGACACATAAAGCATGTTCACTGTTCCTTAAGGTACCCAATTTAGAACGGTAAACATTTTTTATAGTTAACTTAGCATCCTTTTTGATCACGTCAGGGTTTTCAAACATGTTTCCTAACCCAATCTTATAAAGGGTATCCCCAACATATCGAAGCCATGGAATCTCCCTATAGTGATCAAGTTTAAGGCAATCTTGGAGGATCTCTTTTGTCAGTTTCAATTCCTCCGATTGCCAAACTTTAGCCCATAATAATAATGGAGCTACATGTATGGTGTCGGTCACAAACTCCATTCCAACCTCCCCATGGCAAAAACTGTTTGAGGAACCCGATGGGACTGATAGGAGACGTTTTATAAATTTATTCTCCATAATCTGGAGCTTTTCACAATTTTGTGACCCCCAAACTCCAGCACCAAAAGTTATAACAGAAACACACTTAGCTTTATACAAGGATATTATTTCTGCTATTCGCCGCTGTCCTAATTTACTGGCAAAACGAAAAAGAGCTTCAATTGACTCTGTAACCTTTTGGACCCGAACTAATATCAAGGGTTCCCAATTCAATTTTTTGTTAAAAAGGTTACCCAAATAATTAAAGTTATCAACTTTTTCTATAGTTGAATCCCTCACTATATACTTGCGGGTTTTAACACTTCTTGAACCGCAAGTCATGGCAAATGATTTAGTGAAATTGACCCCGAGATCTAAATTTCCCATAAAGTTATCAAAAGCATTTAAGCAAATCTGCATGCTATTGGGGGTAAGGGTCATTAAAACAGTATCATCTGCATATGACAACATTGGGATTCTTTTGCCATTGATCTGTGGAAAATCAGCACAGGTTTCTAACAGAAAACATTCTAATCCATTAGTATAGACCAGAAATAAAAAGGGAGCTAAAATGCATCCCTGACGGACACCTTCAGTGGACAATATAGGTCTAGTCTTCTCCCCACCAGGGCCATATCTAACTCTCACCATTGTAGCGGCGTGGAGCCTACGAAGCAAGGTAACCAAGGGCTCCTCAAACCCCATAGCCTCCATCATCCGCCATAGCTTATCCCTACACACAGTGTCAAAAGCACTGGACAAGTCCATAAATGCCAAGTGAATAGAACTACTCTTGGCACCCATGTACTTGCCCATAATTAATGCTAAATTTAGGCACTGCTCGGTGGTTCCTTTCTCTCTTCTAAATCCATATTGGGAGTCCACAATAACCCCCTGTGTCTCCGCCCATGTTTCAAGGCGAGCCAATATCACCCTACCCATTAGTTTGCATGACGCATCTATTAGTGATATTGGCCTGTAGCAGCGTGGGTCAGACTTATCACCCGTCTTAAAAATGGGTACAACCACTGCTTCTTTCCAAGAAGTCGGGATGGGCCCCAGAATTATTGCCTTAAAAACATTCAAAAGTAATGAGGACCAAACCTCCGAATTATGTTTAAAAAGATCCAAAGGTACTGCATCTGGGCCTGGGGCCTTTAAAGCAGCCCCCTTGGTTAAGGCTATTTTTACCTCTGAAAGCGTTAAGGAGTCACTAAGTGATTTTGCTGACGCCATATTAAAATCGCCTGCTCCCGTGGTAGCAGTCAGCAATATCTCATTTGGATTAAAGATTTTGCTATAATGAGCTACCCAGGAGTCTTCAGATATATGCACTCGGATAGTACTTTCTTCACCTGTTTTCAAAAAAGGCCGGTTTATTACCTCCCAAAAAAGCCTATTATCCCTTAAATCAGCCGCTTTTTCCAGATCTTCCCATGCCTTAGTCCGTAAATCATTTTTCCTTTTACTGACTGCATCTCTATACCTTTTCCTAGCCGATTTAACCAAATCCCTGTCACGTGGGACTTGGCGTAAAGCCTTTAATAGACGTGTGTGGGCAGAGGAACATTCCTCATCAAACCATTTAGGCCCCCTATCTTGTTTCCTCCCTCCTAGCTTTACAAGGTGTGAAGCAACATTTCCCAGTAATAATTCGAAGTTCTTAATTGTACAATCTGGGTCAGATATAGGCATCAGACAAGATTCTATCTTGTCCTTATTATCCTTAAAAACATCTATCTCCAGTTGCCCCACATCTACTTTCTCCCACCTTATGGTCACACCCTGATTTTGGCTATATACTATCGGTTGTTAAACAGTTTGGGTCTTTTCAAAAACCAGGTTAAAGCTCAAAATTAAGGGGTTGTGGTCACTGGCAGGGTTCGCCTCATTTTTAAAATCTTTTAGAAAATGAGAGAAACCCTTAGATACCATGGCAAAATCAATTATACTCATTCTGCCCCCAGTACCTTGGAAAGTGGGTATATTCTGTGCACCAGAAAAACTAGGCATATCCAAAAATACATAAATCATTATTCACAACAATACTATTTAGAGCCTCCCCCTGTTTTGAGTGAGTAAAATGAGCCATAGGTTGGTCAGTTAGATCCATCAGACCGCATACTCTGGATCCACTGAATTTACATAGCTCACAATTAAAATCACCTAACCATATAATAAAAAGAGGGAAAACCCTGTTTGTAACCTTAGTAATTTCTTCCTGTAAATTTTCAATAACCACGGTTACTTGGGAATCGAATATATTGTAATACCAATTTATAAGAAGAATGGTTACTGGGAATAAGTCCTTGATCATAAGCAAATGATACCAAGGTGATTCCACCACTCGGGCCACATGTATTAAATTATGTTTTACAGAGATAGCTGTAACAAGTCCACCCTTTGCTCTCCCCGCTTGCGATGGTGTTGCACAAACATTAAACATTTGGAAACCGTCCAAGCTCTGATCCACAGTACTCCATGTCTCCTGGAGGCAGGCAATATCAAAAGATTCAATATAATCTAGCCAAGCAGGATCCTCTAATCTCCGCCCAAGGCCAGCTATATTCCAAGAGATTAAATGAAAACAGCTATCCTCTGCCCAATTACCCATTTTTCCCTGTAAAAGTTTCCCTTTAGAGTGAGTTAAGTCAGATCCACCTGCTCTTATTTCTATACCTTTAGTTACTACTTCGGGATAGAGGGAATTTATATCTCTAGATATACAGGGATTGTCTCCACACCACTGATCTAAAACAGAGGTAGAATTGGCTTTACCCATAGATCCCATATTCACATGGATAACCTCATCCCTTTCCCCACAATTGGCTACAGAATTAATATGTTGCTCATAAAAATGTTGGGATGTGTTACTGGCCCTAGGGTCTTCTATTTCATTTTTATTATTAATTCTTATCTTCGGATTGTCCCACTGAATAAATTCATAATGAGATGCCGAGGCAGGCATAGCCTCCTTAACCAGTAAGGGAAATGTAGACAGCTTATCCCGGGCAGATCTTTTTTGTAGGGGAGTTGGATTCAGTCAATCATTTACATCCATAGAGGTTAAAGGGTGAAACATATTAAATAAAGGAATATTCCAAAATTCCCTTGGGTCTGTAGGAGGATAGTTATTTGAAATAGAATATCTATTTTGGTAAATGGGTGGTGGAAGAGGATTAACATTTCTATTAAAATGGGTAGGAATAGCCAAGTTCGTAAATTTTTTCCGATGATAAGGGGTATTCAAACCATGCCTCATCTGAGGTTTATTCGAGGGAATCATCATAGTTTCCGGGTAAAAGTATGTCAAGTTTCGAGATGAAACTCCTCCATCACTTCTACCCGGAACCCAGTCACTAATATAAGTGACCACCCTATGGTCCCGGAAATTTACAATAATTAAGTCACCTTCTATGTCTTTAGGGCGTAAGCCCACCCAGTAACATCTTCTCACTGAGACGATGTCTCCATTCAAGTGTAAAGGTAATGGTCTATTCAAACGTAGCCAATGAATGACTTTGTTTTTCAAGCTGTTATTTGTTTCCACATTTCCCTCTTGGACGGCAGGGACACCTGTTCGAATAATGACAAAATTAGATGAGTCCGGGGGCAAATCTACTATGGTTTTAAAATTGGATTTTCCTCTGTTTGAAGGGTTTATTTGGGTGGAGGGTAATTTATTTGTATAAGCGGGCTTTGGAGTCACTGATCGAGTCTTCTCTTTACTTGTGGCTTTTATAACTGTAGTATCTGATATGCCTACTGATTTGATAAGGTTCCCATCAGCAGGTAATTTATCAGATCTAACAGTAGATGGGTATTGCCTACATTGATTTGTTATAGGTTGTTTAATTGTAGGTCTAATTTCATTTGAAATAGCTGGAGTAATTGAATTTAGGTTCACTAACGGAGTAGGGTCCGGAAGAAGCCGATCCAATTTTTCATCCAGTCTTTTAAGCCTCTCGGTAAGTGGAAGGATGAGAGCCTTTAGAAGACTTTCAACTGCACCCAAAAACCCTTCGTCAAGAAGAGATTTATGGTCTGTGGCAAGTTTCCCAGCATTTACTTCTTTCCCCACTACATCTGGTGGAATTTGTTTAGAAGCATCCAAATGTGGCGCCTTCCACGGGTTGCCAACCTCATTTTTTGGGCCTCCCTTCCTCCTTCTCTTCCTAACTGGAGAGCGTACAACTCCTCTGCTCCCTTTACTTATATATTTGTCACGTGTTCTACTAATTTTAACAGTAGATTGAGAATCAAGCAGTGTGACTACCTCAGTTTGAATCTTCAGAGGTGGAGGTAAAATAATGCTAATAGAGTGGGGGGCAGGGTTTAAAGTTAAAGGGGTATTAAGATCAATAAGATTATTGGATGCAGCCGTGAGCGAAAAAGTTTCACCTTCCACAGCTATATCCAAAACCTCCAATGGTGGCGGACTATCCTGAAAAATTAAGGGAATATTATCTGTATTAAATAGTTCCGCATCGGTCTCAATATGCATACTATCATGTGCCAAAGTACTCATAGCAGCCTTCTCATAATTGGGAAGTGCCTGTCTCTTAAGGAGCTCAATTGAGAGACGGCGCTCGGCCCTCCTCTCAGCTAGAGCTAACTCTCTATCAATATCTTTGGTGGCTCTAACGAAATACTTGTCGAGGGGGCCGAGTATAGAAACGCCTACACAATTAGGAAGAGAATTAGAAAGGGAATTAGAGATAGAACTAGACATCCCTAGTTAATAATGCGGTAAAATAAATAATGCATAAAAAGGAGGAGGGAATAAGGAGGAAGGAACCAGGTTACTACACTCAGTAAGCAATTCAATACGCTTTCCCATAAATTAATCCCAAAGGTAAACAATAATAAATGGTAAGTATAAGCCCATATATAAAACATAAATATTTAAAAATACTACTAAAATCAGAACTATTTAGAGGGGTGGCCCAGCCCAGCCTCCTTCGGCCCCTGACGGCCACAGACGGTCCCGGCCTTGTCCCGGGCTTCTCCCGGTCGCTCCCGCGCAGCGGGACTAAACTGTTGTTTTTATTGGATCAGTGTGAGAGGGGAGGAGCCTGCAGGGAGAGCGGCCCAGCTGTTAGCAATTGAGGCTGGCGGGCGCTCCTGGGACTAGTAGTCCTGCGCCCACGCTCGCTCGCAGCCCTGCAATGTCAAAACGCCCACAGATAACACCACGGGCGTAGCGTTCCTTACTCCTCGACCATACGTCACAAAGGTGCTGTTGTTGAGACCCCACACGAAGCGGGACCCGCGAAGCGGGTTCCACGAGCAGTAGCAGGAGGCACAGGGAAGTTCAGCTGCTGACAGTGAAAGCGAAGCACTAAGGTATCCCAGCGATGTTCCAGATACACAGGTTTTTAAATTCTATCAGGTAGGGAGGAGCCTGCAGGGACAGCGGCCCAGCTGTTAGCAATTGAGGCTGGCGGGCGCTCCTGGGACTAGTAGTCCTGCGCCCACGCTCGCTCGCAGCCCTGCAATGTCAAAACGCCCACAGATAACACCACGGGCGTAGCGTTCCTTACTCCTCGACCATACGTCACAAAGGTGCTGTTCTTGAGACCCCACACGAAGCGGGACCCGCGAAGCGGGTTCCGCGAGCAGTAGCAGGAGGCACAGGGAAGTTCAGCTGCTGACAGTGAAAGCGAAGCACTAAGGTATCCCAGCGATGTTCCAGATACACAGGTTTTTAAATTCTATCAGGTAGGGAGGAGCCTGCAGGGACAGCGGCCCAGCTGTTAGCAATTGAGGCTGGCGGGCGCTCCTGGGACTAGTAGTCCTGCGCCCACGCTCGCTCGCAGCCCTGCAATGTCAAAACACCCACAGATAACACCACGGGCGTAGCGTTCCTTACTCCTCGACCATACGTCACAAAGGTGCTGTTCTTGAGACCCCACACGAAGCGGGACCCGCGAAGCGGGTTCCGCGAGCAGTAGCAGGAGGCACAGGGAAGTTCAGCTGCTGACAGTGAAAGCGAAGCACTAAGGTATCCCAGCGATGTTCCAGATACACAGGTTTTTAAATTGTATCAGGTAGGGAGGAGCCTGCAGGGACAGCGGCCCAGCTGTTAGCAATTGAGGCTGGCGGGCGCTCCTGGGACTAGTAGTCCTGCGCCCACGCTCGCTCGCAGCCCTGCAATGTCAAAATGCCCACAGATAACACCACGGGCGTAGCGTTCCTTACTCCTCGACCATACGTCACAAAGGTGCTGTTGTTGAGACCCCACACGAAGCGGGACCCGCGAAGCGGGTTCCGCGAGCAGTAGCAGGAGGCACAGGGAAGTTCAGCTGCTGACAGTGAAAGCAAAGCACAAAGGTATCCCAGCGATGTTCCAGATACACAGGTTTTTAAATTCTATCAGGTAGGGAGGAGCCTGCAGAGACAGCGGCCCAGCTGTTAGCAATTGAGGCTGGCGGGCGCTCCTGGGACTAGTAGTCCTGCGCCCACGCTCGCTCGCAGCCCTGCAATGTCAAAACGCCCACAGATAACACCACGGGCGTAGCGTTCCTTACTCCTCGACCATACGTCACAAAGGTGCTGTTGTTGAGACCCCACACGAAGCGGGACCCGCAAAGCGGGTTCCGCGAGCAGTAGCAGGAGGCACAGGGAAGTTCAGCTGCTGACAGTGAAAGCGAAGCACTAAGGTATCCCAGCGATGTTCCAGATACACAGGTTTTTAAATTCTATCAGGTAGGGAGGAGCCTGCAGGGACAGCGGCCCAGCTGTTAGCAATTGAGGCTGGCGGGCGCTCCTGGGACTAGTAGTCCTGCGCCCACGCTCGCTCGCAGCCCTGCAATGTCAAAACGCCCACAGATAACACCACGGGCGTAGCGTTCCTTACTCCTCGACCATACGTCACAAAGGTGCTGTTGTTGAGACCCCACACGAAGCGGGACCCGCAAAGCGGGTTCCGCGAGCAGTAGCAGGAGGCACAGGGAAGTTCAGCTGCTGACAGTGAAAGCGAAGCACAAAGGTATCCCAGCGATGTTCCAGATACACAGGTTTTTAAATTCTATCAGGTAGGGAGGAGCCTGCAGGGACAGCGGCCCAGCTGTTAGCAATTGAGGCTGGCGGGCGCTCCTGGGACTAGTAGTCCTGCGCCCACGCTCGCTCGCAGCCCTGCAATGTCAAAACGCCCACAGATAACACCACGGGCATAGCGTTCCTTACTCCTCAACCATACGTCACAAAGGTGCTGTTGTTGAGACCCCACACGAAGCGCGACCCGCGAAGCGGGTTCCGCGAGCAGTAGCAGGAGGCACAGGGAAGTTCAGCTGCTGACAGTGAAAGCGAAGCACAAAGGTATCCCAGCGATGTTCCAGATACACAGGTTTTTAAATTCTATCAGGTAGGGAGGAGCCTGCAGGGAGAGCGGCCAAGCTGTTAGCAATTGAGGCTGGCGGGCGCTCCTGGGACTAGTAGTCCTGCGCCCACGCTCGCTCGCAGCCCTGCAATGTCAAAACGCCCACAGATAACACCACAGGCGTAGCGTTCCTTACTCCTCGACCATACGTCACAAAGGTGCTGTTGTTGAGACCCCACACGAGGCGGGACCCGCGAAGCGGGTTCCGCGAGCAGTAGCAGGAGGCACAGGGAAGTTCAGCTGCTGACAGTGAAAGCGAAGCACAAAGGTATCCCAGCGATGTTCCAGATACACAGGTTTTTAAATTCTATCAGGTAGGGAGGAGCCAGCTGTTAGCAATTGAGGCTGGCGCTCCTGGGACTAGTAGTCCTGCGCCCACGCTCGCTCGCAGCCCTGCAATGTCAAAACGCCCACAGATAACACCACGGGCGTAGCGTTCCTTACTCCTCGACCATACGTCACAAAGGTGCTGTAATTGAGACCCCACACGAAGCGGGACCCGCGAAGCGGGTTCCGCGAGCAGTAGCAGGAGGCACAGGGAAGTTCAGCTGCTGACAGTGAAAGCAAAGCACAAAGGACGATGGTCTTTTCACTAAAAGTAGGGGAACGGTTTTTCATAAATTAAAAAAGTATGGTTACGTCGGGCCCCTCCGAGTCTGCCCACTTGGATCTCTGGGGAGAATGCTGGCTATACTATCCTTTTATAGGACACAAATGACTGAGAGGGATCAGTAAACCACATTCTTTCTGGTATTTATTTCTCCTGTCTAGAGGTGGGTAGACCTCATAAGTAATGATTGAGACAAGGTTGCAAAGGGCTAAAATCAATTAGGTTTATCCGCAGGTAACAAGGCCATTATTTGCCATGAAAATATCTTATTTCACTATTCATGTAAATGTGTGTCTACATCACAGACAGAGGTCTTAAAGCAGCAGTTATTTTAAGAGGACACTAACATTTTAGCAAAATTCTAAGCAGGTTGACTCGATGTTTAAGGTCTGGTGTCTTGAATCCAAAAGTGCATCCTGATGAAACGCAAACAAAAGATGTTTAAAAGTCACACATTTTTAACTGTATATGTTTTACACAAACTATTTTACTCGGGGTAGAAAGAGAGGGGTTCATAAAATGGCATTCATGTACTTTACTGTGAGACAAGATCATTATTTTTTGCGAATAACACTTGGAAGAGGCTCTTGTAGGAAGCTGGCTCTGAATATAGAGGATGGTCTTATGGCTAGACTGCTAAACTTGGAGCTGGGAAACCAAGGTTCGAGCCTCGGGTCGACTCCACATCCTGTGATTCTGGGCAAATCACTTAATCTCCCTGTGCCTACCAAAAAATTGAATGTGTCCTTGTGTAACGTAACTGGTGCTCATGTAAAGCACTCCAATACCTTTGGGTCGAGTTTGCGCTATATAAATCTGCAAAAAAACTAAAATATATATATATACTATACCACAATGAGGTATAGTGTGCACAGAGTCCAGTGGATCCCCAAAGGTAGGCAGAGGTAAAAGTAGATAGCACTTTAATCTCTATCTGTGATAGTGTGAGCGAGCAGTAAGGCTGTATCAGAGGGCAGTGTTAAGCATCTGTTGTACACACTCAGGCAGCAATTGGTGTCACACACTCAAAGACTGAACTCAGACCAATTTGTTTGTATCAAAAAAATATTTAGTTATTTTATTTCTAGAACCAAGCCAAACCTGGTGCAGGTAAGTGAAATAACACTTTGCAAAAATCTTATGCAGAGTCTTACAGTTGAAAGCAGGTTCAAATGCAGTTGGTTGAATTACAGGTAAATCAACAATTTGGAATTACTTGTTAGTTACTTTACAGATTACTATGAACGTTACTTCTTCGATTACCTTTCAGATTACTTTTGCAGGCAAGTACTTATTTGTGGGAGTTGGTATTCTGGGGTTAGCACCATGGTCCCCCCAGGGTCAAGGATTCACTCTTGAAACACCCTCAGCAGCACTAGGGCGGCCGGGTACAGAGTGCGTAGGCCCAATGTTATCCAATGGGGATGGGGGCCTCTGGTTGGTGGCTGCTCACAAGCAGGCCACAATGTTGTAGGAGCAAAGCTCCTGGTGATAAGCTCAGGGCAAAGGGTGGTTCGAGTTTGCAACCAAAGTACACCCGCAGCGGTGCAGGGATGGCTGGGTGAAGGGTGGCATTTTGGCGTTGGTTGCCCTGTTGAGGGTATTTTCCGGTTGCAACAAAGACTGCAGGCTTGGGGGCGAAGATCTTCTGGAGGTGACCACCAGTTGGAGAGGTAACTTGGGATGCTTGTGGATGGTGGGACACTGTTTGTTGGTCCACCCAATGCCGTGGGACATCAGGTGCAGGGGTGTGTTTAGGCATCCGGTTGGGCCTGCAGGCTTCACTGGGAGAGTCGAGGCAGGTCAGAGATCACCAGATCTCAGGTCAGAATCACCGGGGAGACCTCCTCGAGGTATTGGGCCACTCGAAATCGGGCCGCAGAGTGCAGACTCGTGGTTTTGGCTGGGGCCAGAGTCTGTTAGTGAGCAAATCCGGGGCTCACAGGAGACAAAGTCTTGGGTTTGGAAGGCAGGGCAGGTCCTTCGGGTTCTTGAGGCTGCTGGCAGCAGGTCACACCGGGATTTTGTTGGAGCAGGTTTGAGGTACATACAGGCCAGTAGGGATGGGGCTAAGTCAGTGGGTGTCCTCCTCTTCTTAGTTTCAGCACGGCTTCTTCAGTCCTTCTTCTTCTCTTCTTCTGGTCGGTTTTTGTCTGAGGAGGCAAGGTTCGTGGTTGCCCCTTAATACTAGATTTAGGGACGTTACAGGTAAGTAAAGGTTAGGACCAATGCGTCCCTTCCCTGGGGTGGGTACACCCCCTATTACGCCACTATTAAGACACCCTCCAGTGGGAGCGGGGGCATATGCCTCTCTCTGGTTGGCTGGTCCCCTCATCTGCAAGATGTCGGGGACTGAGAGTTGTGCTTCATCTCCCCTCTCCCACCTCACTTGGTTTTCTCACCGATTCTCCTGCCCAAAGTGGGGGTCAAAACGGTGGGAGTCAGTTGCTGGAAGCAGTAAAGGGCTGGGGTAGCTCACAAAGGCATCAGCCATTAAAGCTTCCCCTTCGTTGACCCTGCCCATCCTGGGGGAGGAGGCTTGGCACCTTGTCCCAGGATGTGCATTGTTTCAGAACCCAGAGAGCAGCAGTCTCTCGACCCACGGGTGTAGAAATCTTTCTGGTGGTAGCAGCTGGTGAGCAGCCACTCAGCCAAGACACTAGAGTTAGGTCGTTTTTGCGGGGGCATCTCTAAGATGCCCTCTGAGCGCATTTTTCATTAAATCCCATACTGCCATGGGGGCGTGGCCTGGCACAGAAGGAGTAAGCAGCACAGCTCATGAGTTCCAGCCGGCAGGCCGCCATCGAATGCCATCCTGAAGCCCTAGAAGGGCCGTAGACCCCTGCAGCGCACCCTGTAGTAGTGGAAAAGACAAGATGCACCTCATAGGTGAGAGAAGCCCGCCCTGCGGCATGAAAATAAAGAATTGGGACCTGCGAGCACGGCCAAACGTCGGGACAAGATGGCGGCACCCAGTAGACAGCAAGGAGATCGGGGCGAATGCCGGACTCCTGGGGAGGGAGCTGAGGTGTATCTCCCCTCCGCCTACACTGAACTGTTTGCCGAGCCCGGAGATCCCCTGAGGTGCTGAGCGGGGGAGCGGACAGCTCAGAAAGGGGCAGAGGGTGGGAGTAAAATGGCGGCGCCCTGATGGCAACAAAGGAACGGGACTGTGTGTGGGGCCCTGCCCGGGGTCTGGAGTGTCCCCACCTTGCCCCTCCTGAGTGTGTCTGAGTGCTGAGCCTGGAGGCTCCTATTGGCACCTGCGGGGGAAATGGGGCAGAGAGAGCCTGGGAACTCCGGAGAACTCCACGCGGCGGACCTAGGGGCAGGGTTGGGTGAACCCCTGTGCGGTGGAGCCAACTAAATGTGGCTGAACCTGGTGGAGAGGTGACGACGCCTGCTCGGCATTATAAGAAGGCCGGAGTGAGCATGGGATTCCCTGGTTGACCCTACCCAGGAAAGGTGGAGTTCTGGAGTGCCTTCCCCTCATCCCCTCTAGGCAAGACTGAGAACTGAGCCCGGGAAGCTCCTGAGGTGAGGAGCGGGGGTGCTGGAAGTAGCAAAAGCGTCAAAGACTGCAGGAACTGGACTGTGTGCATGACAGGGCAAACACCAGAGTGGCAGAGATAATTGAGTGTCCCAAGCAGAAACGGCTATGGCCCCACAGCGAGTAAAGCTTACAGGGACGATGAGGCGGCCTGCAGGAACAGAAGTTGGTACAGTGTAAAACAGGCAGCCACAGAGTCAGAGAGCGAGCGAACCTGGGACTGGGCCTTGCAGTGAGCACTGACAACAAGAAGCATCTGTGCAGTGCCAGGAGAGGGTGACAGAGGTGGAAGGCCTGGAGTAAATGAGGACAAGGCCCCAAGAGAGAAGGGAGATTTAAGTAAAGGGACTGAGAGAGGCCTGGAAACACAGCTGAGATTGACGCTGCCCGTGCTAAGGCCTAAATTACGGAGTGGCAGAGAGATCCTCCCAAAGCCATTAGCCTGGCGAATTGCGAAAGGAGACAGGATTAATTCATCTGGAGGCGAGACATTGGTGGTAATTTAAAACAGAGGTGAAGCAGCGCATTGGGCCGGAGCCTGGTGAGAAGCAGGGACCCCGGACAGATTCGGAGGAGGGCAAAACCATACCTACGCTGAGCGCAAAGACGCGCTGAAGGGGACGATGGGACGACAACAGAATGTTGCCACAGAGGTGGATGGTCCTGGGCTGAACCTGAGTGGAGGGAAACGCCAACCAGAGGCCTAGCCAGACAAGATGATCATATGGACGGCGAGGGTAATCTGAAATCGCAAGAGTACGCGCAGAACGAGAAGACGCCATGGGGAAGCTCCCCAAAAAGGACAGGGAAGAGACCCTAGCAGGTAAATCAACAGAAGAGAAAGACAGGGCTTTGCCGCAAATGGAGCACTCTGGAGATCCCACGCTGCAGGACATACTACAGGCTATTACTTCCTCCAGTGAATGGCTGTAAGGCAAAATTGCCTCAATGAGTCTTGACATGGGCTTGCTTAGAGAAGACCACCAAAAACTAGCAGACCGGGTCAAGACAAATGAGGGGCAACTAGCTGAAGTATTGCAGGCTATAGCAATAATGAAGCAGCGAATGACAGCACTGGAAACTAAAGTGTGCATACTGGAAGGCTGGGCTGAGGACATCGAGAACAGGTCACGCAGAAGCAACCTGAGAATCATAGGCCTGCCTGAGAAAATTGAAGGCCACAGCATGACAGGCTAGCTGGAAAAATGGCTCCAGGAAGAAGTAGCGCCAGACAGCTTATCAAACTTCTTTGCCCTAGAAAGGGCACATCGCGTCACTACAAAGCCACCTATGCCGGGAGCACCACCGCGGGTGGTGATAGCGAAGCTCCTCCACTACAAGGACAGAGATCATATCCTTACCCAGGCACATCTCAGAGGAGACATACAAGTCAATAATTCCATGGTGCAAATCTTCCCAGATTTCTCCCGAGAAGTGCAAAGGCAGAGAGGGTCCTACCGGGACGTGAAGAAGAGACTGAGGTAACTGAACTACAAATATGTGATGCAGTACTCGGCCACACTGCGAGTCACCTCAGACAGGGGTACAGAGTTCTTCAGAACCCCGTAGGAGGCGTCGGACTAGTTGGACCGGCACGGAGGGACAGAGCAGCCACAGGACCCAGAGAAGAGAAGACAGTGAGAAAAACGATCCAGGAACCCGTGGACCGGGAAAGAGACTCTGATGCCTACGCAAGAGGCGCAGCTTGAGCGTCAGAGCGCTATGCAAGTTGTAGCATTGATCAGCGGCAAAGCGAGGAGCCAGGTGCCCCCTGAGATCAGCGAGCCTGCAGCATAATCCAGCTCAGAACATGGGTCCAGCGACTCTGAGACTCTGAGAATGTGATTCTCCCAGACATCACCACGCAGACGGTGGATGACATTGTTTAGTTGGAGAGAACAGTGGGCTGCGGTGAACAGGTCTGGAATGGTACGAGACGCCCTTGCCTCTGCAATAAGGTACAGGGGTTGACAAGGTGAGGTGCTGTGGGGGGACCTCTGACACTACGGAAGGGGATAGCATCCGCAGAGACTAGGAGAGCAACGGACAAGTGGCCTTCCCCCCTGCGATTGACTGATCGAACTGCAAGCAGTCACTTGCAGACATATCATACTAGTTTGGATGGGGGTGTTTTCCTGCTTGTCCTGAGGAGTGGGAGTTGGGGAAAATGTTTAATTTTTGTTTGTGGGGAACACCTTGAGTTGCAGCATGCAGGAAATCATGCGGGTTCGAGTGGGAGGCGCACGCAGGCGGCTCAGCACAGCCAGAGAGGCAATCAGGGTATAGTAACACCTAATAATGGCTGAAATATCAGGGGCATGCATACAATGTTGAAACATCACAAGGTCCTCTCATACATCTGGAGGCGGGGAGCCGAGATAGCTCTTTTACAAGAAACGCAGCTAATGCAAAATGAGGGACAAGCACTACAAAGACGGTGGAGGGGGCAGCTATATTACACCACTTACTTGGCTTCTGCTTGGGGGGTACTAATATGGATTCAAGCGGGATTCCATTTCAACTGATGAGGTCAATGGTGGATCCGGAGGGTAGCTATGTAACCATAAAGGGGCGGCTTGAGGGTTGGAAGATTAGTATAATTAGTATCTACGCCCCTAATGTAGAACAGCCGGCCTTCTTTGCGAGGCTGAGTCATAGATTAACGCAATATCTGACAGGTACTTCAATAGTAGGGGGCGACTTTAACAGCATAGACAATTAGGCAGATCCCACCCTCCATTGCCAATCTCTCAAGCAGCACGTGCCTCTCATGCATTCACTACCTGGAGACATAGCTGGGGCCTGATAGATGCATGGAGGACCCTATTCCCCCAGGAAAGAGACTACTCCTACTTTTCAGTGGTTCACTAGGTGCATGCGTGACTAGATGCCTTCTTGAGCTCAGTAGATGCCCAGCATCACGTTACTGCTGCGGAGTACCTTGCGCGAACAATATCGGATAATAACCCATTGGATTTATCCTTGAAGTGGACACACCCAGTAACAGTGATCCCTACATGGAGGCTTCACCCGGACACCCCTAATGCGGGAGCGGCTTAATCGCTGTACGCGGAGTGGGACGCTTTTTAAGTGGTCCTGAGGGGACAATGTATTACACGTGCTACGGGAGTCAGACGCGTCATCATGAGAGAAATAGAGGGGGCACGGAAAACCTCAGAGGGTTGGAATGCAGAAGGCCAGAGCGCCCGGAGCTTCAACAGGCACTCTTAGAAGCCAAGGAGGAAGTGGCAAAACAGACGGAGAGGCTTAGAATCTTTGATTACAAGAAATACTTAGTGCACACTGTGGCATCCTGAAGTTGTTGCTAGGAGCTCTGGAATGTCATGTGCACCGGCTAATAATGTTATGTTTAGAAAGGCTTCAGTTGGAGGATGCTGGATGCACTGTGAAGAGCTCACCTGTGGATGGGATCCTTCTTACTACAATAAATCCTACTTATCTCATCCTATTGTCCTGCACTTCTTTACATTTGGCGACAAGAACGGGATACTGGAAAGGATACTGGAACGGGAAGGATCTCAACACCCAATTTTGTTTTAATTGGACTTCGCTTCAAACTGGAATCACTTTAACTTCAAGAAACTCAAGGTACTGTGATTTGGTTTTACCTTTTATTTGAGCCAACTTAATCAGAATCAGCATCCACTTTTTGAGTTGAGCAGATGGCAGAAATGGCGCAAAGTATTTGAACGGTATGCTAGAGTTTGCGGTTCAAGTTTAAGCGCGGAAAGGAAAACTGCGTTACTATTGCATCGCCTGGGTTCTGAGGGTCAGGATGTCTTTGACCACCTTCCTGACTTGGATGACAGTAGCCTAAATGAGTATGAAATTTGCATAGCTAAACTTGATAAGCATTACCTTCCAAAGGTCAGCACTATCTTGGAGAGGTATAATTTTGGTCGCAGAACTCAATTGGAAGAAGAAAGCATTGAAAATGACATACCAGCCTTTAGGAAATTAGCGTCCACATGTAGGTTGGGTGCATCCGTTGACGAATGTATAAGCGATCAGTTTATGCTGGGGTGTAACATCGAAAAAGATAGAGATGAGCTGTGGCAAAAAGATGAGCCGTGTTTGGATGATGTCATTACTATAGCTAAAAGAATAGAACACTCCATTAAATGTGTCGAAGTAATAAAGAAAAATGGGGAGAATAAAGGAAAGGACGCTGTCCAAGTTGCTAAATCAACTTCAAAAACTGTAGTTTCTCAGAAAGAGGTTAAAGGTGAGAATTCTTCTAACAGCATGTTGAACAAAAAAAATGCAGAGGGGATTTGATTTTTCACAGATTAAATGCTTTAGGTGTGGGAAGTCAGGCCATTTTGCGAATGACAGACAGTGTCCAGGGTGGAAGGTAATCTGTAGCAAATGTAAAAAGAAATGACACTTTTCACAAGCTTGTAAAGGAAAGGTCAACACATTTTTTTATGATTTCGATGATGATACTGAGTGTGCTGATTAAGTTGACTGTGGTCAGGTTTTAGTAGAAACCATACACAATCAGGGTTGTGAGAACTGTCCTTTTGATGCGATTCTTGTGGCTGGTCAATTAACTAAAGTATTATTTGATTCTGGGGCAAAAATCACCGTTGTTGCGAAGGAATTTTACCTACAAAAGTTGACAGATAAAGTTAAATTATTCCACCCTGACATCAAACCATTGGCTTATGGGGGTGAACCGATTAAGCTGATGGGCTATTTCATGGGGTTGATCAACTACAAAGAGAGATTGACCACCACTAAAGTATATGTGTCACGAAAGGGGGACAGTATTATAAGCTGGTTCGCCCAAAGAGATTTGGGTGTCATGTTAGACCCGAATTCTTCTCCTCCCATTGTGTTGAAAGAACCATTTTTGTCATGACATGTAGTTGTCTCGACTATAGATGTAGGGGCAGATTTACAAGCCCCTTGTGCCTTATTTACGCCGCCGCTGCGTCACTTTTGTGATGCAGCGGCGGCGCAAATCCTGCTCAATGGTGCGGGGGTACTTACAACGTGACGCATCTGGGAGATGCGTCACGTTGTAATGCCCTGCGCCACATGTAGGCGTTCCTTTG
Source organism: Lissotriton helveticus (assembly GCF_964261635.1). NCBI lineage: Eukaryota > Metazoa > Chordata > Amphibia > Caudata > Salamandridae > Lissotriton > Lissotriton helveticus. The sequence goes on along the minus strand of NC_136065.1, from coordinate 718,838,725 downwards.
CAGGGGGGGGCGTTCCAGCGCAGGAACGCCTCCTAAAAGTGGCTGAGTGAAATCTACAAGATTTCACTGAGTCACTTTTAGGCCCATGCTGTGTCAAAACCCTGCGCCTGCCTGAAGCAGGCGTAAGGATTGACGCACCATTAACTAGATAGGGCCCCTGGAGCATTGCTGGAGCTGCGTTGCAACTCCAGCAATGTGTCACTTTTACGGCACAGATGCGTCACAAATCTGTGCCGTTTTTGCACCATGGTGCGCCGCATTGTAAATGCGTCGCATCCATGATGGCGGAGCTGTGGCGCACAATAACTGGCGCATCCCTGCTGATTTGCAGGCATGCGCCAGTTATTGTAAATATGCCCCCAAGATTTTACCAACAACCTCAAAGTGAAATTCCCCAAGGTTTTCTCTGACAAGCTAGGGTGTTTAAAGAATTATCATCATCACATCAGATTGAAAGAAGCTGCAGTGCCTGTTTGTTGCAAAGTACGTAATGTGCCTGTGGCAGTCAGAGAGCAGGTAAAAAGTGAGCTTGAAAGACTGGTTAAAGAGAGTATCATAGAGGAAGTTGAAGGCACTGAATGGGTCGCCTCCATTGTCAGAGCGAAGAAATCGGATGGTTCTCTTCGTCTCTGTGTTGATCTCGGAGAATAAAATAAGAACGTAGTGGTGGACCGTTATCCCCTACCCAAAATTGCGGATATGTTAATGTTGCTGAAGGGAGCTAAAGTTTTTAGCACAGTTGACTTGCGATCTGCCTATCACCAGATCAATCTTGATGAAGAATCAAAGGATTTTACGGATTTGTGACACCGTATGGCACTTTTCGCTTTGTGAGGCTTCCATTTGGCTTAGTATCGGCCGCATCTGTCTTCCAAAGGGCATTGGAAAACGTTCTTAAGGGTGTAAGCGGTGTGAGAGTATACCAAGATGACATTTTGATTTTTGGGTCTGATGATAGAGAACATGATGATAGACTTTTTGAAGTTTTGAATCAATTGAGTGAGTCTGGTTTGACAGTGAAGATTGAAAAATGCACATTTAAGAGAGATTCAATTGATTATTTGGGTCATACAATTTCAAAAGGGGGAATCTTGCCTAAAGAAAGTCTTGTCACTACGATCTCAAAGATGCCACCTCCATCTAACAAAGAGGAGTTAATGAGTTTTTTGGGAATGGCTGAATACTACAGCAAGTTTATTAAAGGATTTGCTTCTTTGTGTGTGAATATGAGGTCTTTGCTCAAGAAAGGATGTGAGTTTATGTGGAGTGATAAGTGCGAGGAAGAGTTTTGTATAATAAAAGAGAAGTTGAGTTGTGCACCAAAATTGAATAGCTTTGATCCGGGAGAGAACTCAATTTTAATAACAGATGCTAGTATAAAAGGTCTAGGGGCTGTTCTAGTTCAAAAGATAGGAGATCATGAAGAGGTGATTCTATTTTTGTCAAGGAGTTGGAGAGGTGCTGAGACACGTTACTCGGTTGTTGAAAGAGAAGCCCTAGCTGTGTATTTGTCAGTAAGGAAACTTAAGATTTTTTTATGGGGCAGTACTTTTGAAATAAGGACGGACCACAAACTGCTTTGTGAGATTTTGAGGAAGAAAGGAATTGATGCTGTTTCTGGCAGAATCACGAAGTGGGTTGTAGGATAACAAGACTACAATTTTGCAGTACAGTACCTTCCAGGTATTGAAAATAAGGATGCTGGCGCATTATCTCGTTTGGTACCAAAGGAAGGATCTGAGGTGAAAGAAGATTTTGAGGAAGATGATGAATTGGTTTGTGTCATAGATGAAAGTGTGATTGAAAAAGACAGATGGGTCAAGGCATTACAAGAGGATACTGTTCTGTTGGAAGTTATAAGGTCTGTAAATGCAGGTTGGAGTTTAAAACCAAAGGATAATGTAATGCTGGAGAAATTTTGGCATGTGAAGGATCAACTTTCAGAACAAGAGGGTCTACTCATGAGAGGTACAAGATTAGTTCCACCATTGCTCATCAGAGATGAATTAATTTCTTTAGCGCATATTGGTCACTTGGGAATTTCTAAAACAAAAGAGAGTTTAAGATCATCTTATTGGTGGCCAGGCATGGATTTAGAGGTCGAACGAAAGATAAGAGATTGTATGGAATGTGCTTTGAGTGAGAGGGTGGCGAAACCTAAGGTTCAACCCATGATTATTAGAAGTCGTCCGGATGGACCTTGGAAGGAAGTGGTTTTGGACATTTTAGGTCCCATTTTTTCCGCTGGCAGTGAGTGGTATGTCCGGGTGTTAGTAGATTTCTTTTCAAGGTGGCCGGAAATAGCTGTTACTCGTGGTATAGAAACAAAACACGTAATAGCATTCTTAGATAAATTGTTTGCTAGGGAAGGAATCCCCAACACCATTCTTACAGACAATGGTTGTCAGTTATTGTCTAGGGAAATGGAGATATTTGTATCTAAACATTGTGTGATACACAAAAGATCATCTTTATATCACCCAGAAACCAATGGCATGGTGGAGAGGTTTAACTGAGTACTCAAAGAGACTATTAGGATGGCAAAATCTTCAGGGTCTGATTGGAGATGCGATATCTTTAAAAAAGTAAAGGTATATAGACTTTCTCCACATGGGGTTATAGGTAAAACCCCTTTTGAACTGTTCAGATCAAGAAGAGCCAATACCTTGGTATCACCTGCTTGGGTCAATGACTTACAACCTAGGGCAGTTTCTGCCAATGAGGAGTGTGATTGGAGGTTACGTGAATCCCTCAAAATTGATAACAGAAAAAAACTTTATGATTTGATGAAAGATGTAAAACAAACATGTGTAAAGGTGGGTGATTGGGTTCTTATAAAAAAACCCTGGTAAAAAAAAAAAATGCTTTCTGCAATGTTCTTGAAACCAATTCAGGTCATCAAGGTTTTCGAGAATGCGATCAAGACAGCAGATCATCGGATTTGGAACTTGAATAGGGTTGTGGCGGTAAGAGAAGATTTTGTATCTGGTTCTAGGAGTTCCGGTTCTGAGGATCAAAGCAGTGGTCATCTTGGACTTTCCTCAAATATATCTTCTTGTGAGGTACCACCGCTGCATGTTCGTAAATCAACAAGAATCTCTCGTACACCTGCTTACTTAAAAGACCATGTTAAATAGGACTTATTTTGTATTAATGTTTGTTTGGTAAGGAGGGAGATGTGTGGCATCCTGAAGTTGTTGCTAGGAGCTCTGGAATGTCATGTGCACCAGCTAAGAATGTTATGTTTAGAAAGGCTTCAGTTGGAGGATGCTGGATGCACTGTGAAGAGCTCACCTGTGGATGGGAGCCTTCTTACTACAATAAATTCTACTTATATCATCCTATTGTCCTGCACTTCTTTACACACACTCACGCTGAGCGGGACAAGTCAGGGTCGCTTTTGGCATGGTCGGTGAATAGGGGTACCCCCTGGTGGAGACAGAAGATGAGTTGGGGATTAGACGCTGTACTGAGGTAAAGATCACTTAAGTCTTTGCTCGCTACTATGCTAAACTCTACAGGAAGTCACGAGAAGGCGAACCTACGGACGTAGGGGAATAGCTGGCAGACTTGCTGTTGACGAGGCTGAGCCCGGAAGAGGCGTAAGAACTGGGAGCAGACATCAAACAGCGGGAGGTGCAGGTTGCCATTAGGGTATGGCGAGAAACAAGACCCCGGGTACAGAAGGTTTGCCTGCCGAATTTAAGCAACATATGCAGAGGAGTTGGCCCATCGACTGGTCGTAATGTACCAGGAGGCCCGAGAAATCAGAGTGCTACTGGAAAGTGCATAAACAAAGAGATTCTATCAATGTGTGGTGAATTACATTTTTATATTTGTTTTTGTGGGTGGTGAAAAATTAATTAACTCTCTCTTTGGGTGGTAAAGATGAGAGCACAATGTGCTTGTTAAAATACCCCTCACACACTAGAAAAATCCTTTAGTGTCATGCTTCATCATTGGGGTCTTCCCGTCCCTCTACGGGGCGGGGCGTGCTACGACCTGACGAACTACGCGGGAGCACTAGTATGGTGACAAAGGCTATGTGACAGTGCAAGGTGGGTGGTGTCAGTGAAGTGTAGGGACCTAGTAATGTGTGGGAATTAAGAAAAAGCTAAAAATCCTCTGGCTAGTGGAAAAAAACAATTTATTCACTTCCCTAGCTGGGGACGTTAAGAAGGGGGTTTTGAGGTAGAGCAATTAGCTACTACCTGGTCTACATGTTTCGTAAGCAGTCCCCTACTGCTTACTCATCAGGACCTTCTAATGGCCCCTACTGGAAAAAAGCTCAGTTTCTAAGTGTAAATTGCCTATAGTCCTAAAAACTAGCAGTAAAAATCCACTGGTAGTTTTAGCTTCAGGGCATGAGCTGGCCCGAGGGAAGCAGAAATATATCAAAAAAGATGACCTGAATCCGGTCTCTGTAAAAAAATGGGAGAAAAAAAGGGAGAGAAAAAAGCACAAAATTTTTACTGTGATTTGTCTTAAGGCACAACTTAATACATACTGCTGTGGCGCATGTAATGTGCCCCATGAGCTGACAGTCGGTAGGTTTTCACCGCGGTATCTGTAAAAGACGAACCACGCCCTTAGCGTCAAAAAACAACACACACATACATATTAGCCACTGTCTCGTAGGCCAAGTGTTTAGAGACCCTTGGCAAAGTCTATTACTCACAATGTCCGCATAAGATTATTGCCTTACTCCTACCCGTGCCGCCGCTCTGTAGAGTAGTCACGTCTTGGGTAGAGTGATCATTTAAGCTCCACTGAGCGCCGGTGTCGCGTTATGTCTGATTGAAAGACTAGCGCGCTAACCCAAGATGGCCGCCGTTGATGGAACGAGGGGTATGCATTTGCGGAAGTCTTTCTTCTGTATCTCCTGTGTTACCTAGGACTATCGGCCCAAATGTTCCTAAAAATAAATAAATAAATACGCTCATTCGTCCTTTTGTATAATGTTTTCTTGTGTATTATTTTTTCTTTTAGTATATTATTTTTTCGGGGCAGTGATGCTGATTCCTTTCTGGAGTGACTCACACTAGTACTAGGAGAACAGATGCAGCGGGCTTTTTTTGGGGTCTGGGTTGCCCCTGATGGTAGTTAGAGACGATTATGCCCAGATTATTGTCAGAATCACTGAATAGATGTCTAAAGCATAAAGACTATCAGTGGCTGATTCTGTCACGTGGCTGACTAATAATACAAACATATTAAAAATTAATATTTATGAGTTTCTCAGGTGTTAAAGACTTATATAATAGGGCTGAGTGATGTTACAAAGATATTAAAAATTAATATATGAGTTTCTCGGGTGTTACGGACTTGTGTAGTAGGGTGGGTGACCTTTGGCAGCAATATTTTAAATATGCAAGATATAGTTTCATTGGCGATGGTATGATACATAACAGACATTTTATCCCATCACTGGGCTCTTAAGAGTGAACAGAGTATTCGTAGAGAGCCCACGGGTGATGCGGTGCCTATCAATGGGGAGTGGGTATATATGGTCTACAGCTGACCCCACGGTATTTCATCGTTCAACCCATGCTTATTAGACTGGACACGAAAAACCCATCTTTGTTCTTTTTCTAGTAGATGTTTCTCGTTATCAATCTGTTCAATTACGGTCCAGGCTATGTCCTCAGGTTTGTGCCCGCTTTCCAGGAAGTGGTTAGTTAATTTTGTACTTGACTTCTTGCATTTGATTGTACTCTTATGCTCGCCTATTCTTATCTTTACAGCCCTGCTTGTCATGCCAATGTACTCGAGTTTGCAGGGGCAAGTAATTAGATAGACAACATTGGAACTGTTGCAGTTGCTGAAGCTTCTCTGCTCCCATGTTGTCCCATTGTTGAAAGTTAGTTTCTTGCTCTTTTTTGTGAGGCAGCATACCTTGCATCCACCGCATGGGTAGTGTCCTTGTACAAAACTGGGGTTGCCTTGAGTATTGGTCTTGTTTTCCTTTGGTCTGGTGTGTACCAATATAGCTCTCACACTCTGTGATCTTTTGTGTGAAAACATGGGTTTAGGAATTTCAAGACCTCCGCTATTGAGAATCTTCCAATTCTTATTGATGATCTTAGTTACTTGATCCGAATTCGTTTTATAGGTGGTGACACAAATGGGTCTCTGTACTTCCACTTTTTTTGCTTTCTCTTCAAGGAGGCTCTCTCTGCAGTTATTTCTGGCTCTTTTGTATGCTTGATCGATGATCCTTTTAGGGTAATTTCTTGTTTGTAACTTCTTCCGTAAATCGTTGGATTGTAATTTGAAATTGGCGATTTCGGTACAATTCCTACGGAGTCGCAGGAACTGGCCGTAGGGCAGATTGTCCCTCAGATGTCTAGGATGGAAGCTTTGGTACATCAAAAGACAGTTCTTTGAGGTGCTCTTGAAGTGTGTGGTTGTCATCAGTCTGCCATTTTTTGGAAAAATGTTCAGGTCAAGAAATACCAGATTGTTATTGGTGGTGACACTGGTGAATTTTAGGAACTCGTCTTGGTAGTTGAGCCACGTCAGGAACTGCTGTGCAGTCTCATCATCTCCATCCCAGATGATAAGGATATCATCGATGTACCTCTTCCAGGTCTACAGAGCGGCGGCACGGGTAGGAGTAAGGCAATAATCTTATGCGGACATTGTGAGTAATAGACTTTGCCAAGGGTCTCTAAACACTTGGCCTACGAGACAGTGGCTAATATGTATGTGTGTGTTGTTTTTTGACGCTAAGGGCGTGGTTCGTCTTTTACAGATACCGCGGTGAAAACCTACCGACTGTAGTGCCTAATGGGTTTTTAATGAATGTATCTAAACGTTATTACTAGAATGGAAATACGAAAGAATCGGGTCCCTCGTTTTTAACCCTGTGTGGTGCCTAAGTGTGCATCGAGTTATGAGTGTGTGTGTGTTGAGATGAAACATGCCCTAATCATGTGGGGCAACATAATGTTCGGGCAAAAAACGAACATTCAGGGGATGGCATATTGAACCATCTCTCTGTCCATAAAGTCTTAAGTATATTCTTTATAAAACGGGCAAAATTGAATGGCAAGTGGGACTTGTGGCGCAAATAATAAGTTGTGCCTTAAGACAAATCACAGTAAAAAATTTGTGCTTTTTTCTCTCCCTTTTTTTGTCCCATTTTTTTACAGAGACCGGATTCAGGTCATCTTTTTTGATATATTTCTGCTTCCCTCGGGCCAGCTCATGCCCTGAAGCTAAAACTACCAGTGGATTTTTACTGCTAGTTTTTAGGACTATAGGCAATTTACACTTAGAAACTGAGCTTTTTTCCAGTAGGGGCCATTAGAAGGTCCTGATGAGTAAGCAGTAGGGGACTGCTTACGAAACATGTAGACCAGGTAGTAGCTAATTGCTCTACCTCAAAACCCCCTTCTTAACGTCCCCAGCTAGGGAAGTGAATAAATTGTTTTTTTCCACTAGCCAGAGGATTTTTAGCTTTTTCTTAATTCCCACACATTACTAGGTCCCTACACTTCACTGACACCACCCACCTTGCACTGTCACATAGCCTTTGTCACCATACTAGTGCTCCCGCGTAGTTCGTCAGGTCGTAGCACGCCCCGCCCCGTAGAGGGACGGGAAGACCCCAATGATGAAGCATGACACTAAAGGATTTTTCTAGTGTGTGAGGGGTATTTTAACAAGCACATTGTGCTCTCATCTTTACCACCCAAAGAGAGAGTTAATTAATTTTTCACCACCCACAAAAACAAATATAAAAATTTAATTCACCACACATTGATAGAATCTCTTTGTTTATGCATATCGAATTGGAGGGTGATTCTGTCAAAACCTCTTCACTTCCTCTATTGTTTTGGTGCTACTGGAAAGTGCCAGGGAGCCCATTATTGTCACAGTACCCAAGCCAGGGAAGGAACCACACAAGTACGCAGCTTACAGGCCGCTATCCATGCTAAACAAGGATTACAAATTCCTAAGTAAAATTCTTGTGACGCGCTTACTCCCCCACATGTGGAATCTGGTCCTCGCAGACCAGGCAGGGTTTATTCCGGGGCGGAATACGGCCATGAATATTAGGTGACTCCTGGCGGTGATGGGCTCTGAGGGGTACGATACACAAGACTGACTGAAATATTTATAAAGCGCTCAGATGCCGCGGTGTCTTGCGCTATAGTAACAGGAAAGAGCAGTGAGAGCAGGTTTTAATGCAGAGAGAAAAGCCAAGTTTTCAATGCCTTTCTAAAGCACATTTTAGATTTTTGTGAGCGCAGTACGGGGGGCAGAGAATTCCATAATCTGGAAGCTTGGTAAGAAAAGGATTTACCACCCCATCGAGCGCTTCTTATTCTTGGCTGACATACCAAGTCATGGTTGGCTGATCTCAAAGTGCGTGATGGTAAATATCGAGAAAGGAGTTTGGTAAAATTGTCTGGTTCCTTACCATACAAGGACTTGTGGACCTGGCAGAGGGCTTTGAACTGTATTCTGCACCTAATTGGGAGCCAGTGAAGTTCACGGATGACTTTGGAAGTTGGGTGACGATGTGGTAGATTCAGCAGGACCCTGGCTGCGGCATTTTGGATTGCCTGCAGTTTGTTCAGCTGTTTTTCTCCTGTGCCCAAGTAGAGTGAGTTGCAATAATCCACTCGGGACATTACCAGGGCACCCATCACAGTCTTTTTTAACGTTGACAGGATGTATGGTAGGACTTTTCTAAGAACCTTGATGGTATAAAAGCAGGTGGAAGTTACCTGGTTAATTTGCGCCTTACAGGAGAGATATTTGTCTAACATGAAGCCAAGATTCCTAACCTTGTCTGCAGGACTAGGGCAGGAACCCGCCTCAGGAGGCCACCAGAGGTCGCTCCAAACGGAAGGTTTCTGACCGAACTCAATTATCTCGGTCTTATCCGTGTTTAATTTTAGGAAATTACAGCTCATCCAGATTTTTACACCAAGGAGGCAATTCTTAAAACGCTCTGCTGTGGCTTCGATTGACTGGGATACTGACACTACAATTTGAGTGTCGTCGGCATACAACACTAATTGTAGGCCGTGAGATTGAATTAGGGCAGCTAAACGAGTGACATATAAGTTAAACAAAGTGGGCGATAGCGCCGAGTTCTGAGGGACCCCTCCTGGGAGGGAGAATTCATCAGATTGAAAACCTTCCCAGTGCACTTGTTGGATTTGGGAGTCCAAAAAAGATGTTAAAAGGGTCAGAGCGGTGCCGGCAAAGCCTAGGGTTCTTAATCTGTTTAACAAGACCAAATGGTAACGGTGTTGAACGCCGCAGTTAGATCTAATAAAATCAAGGCCGTTCTACCACCCTCGTCCATTGTCCTTCGTATGTTTTCAGTTGCCATGATCAGGGCAGACTCTGTTGAGTGGAAGGAACGAAATCCATGTTGTGAAGGATCTAAAAGCTTATTATGGTCTACATATCTCATCATTTCTTGATTCATGGCTTTCTCCAGAATCTTGGCTGGTAGGGGCAGGCAGGATATTGGCCGGTAGTGCTTAAGTTCAGTAGGGTCCAACGTGTCCTTCTTAAGGATGGGCCGAATACAAGCTTTCTTCCAGCTACTGGGGAAATCACCTGAGATGATAATCTTGTTTAACAGGGGAGTCAGGACAGCTGCCACCATCTGTGGAATCATATGCAGTACATACGGTGGGCAGGGATCTAACGGGGATCCTGATTTCATCTGTGTGATTAGGTACATCACCTGTGTCTCCTCTAACAGAGGAAAACAGGAGTAGCTGGAATCAGTCAGAGTGGCAGTCTCATTGTTTTCAATAAGTGAGTCTACTGCGGAGGAGCTAAGATCATCATAAGCTGCCTGAACATTCTGTTGAAAGAAGGTAGCAATATTTGTCACAAAGTTCTGGTTGGGACTAAAGACAGTATTATGGGGGCTCTTTGTCAGATGAGTGACGGTTTTAAATAATTCTCTGGCGGGGTTGGAAGCTACTTGAATTTTATTTGTAAAATAGGCTGATTTAGCCTGAACTATTGCTGTCTTATATTCATGCAGGGCTTTGGTGTATTCTAATTTGTTTTGAGAACTGTAGTCCGAACGCCACAGCCGCTCCAGTCGCCGGCATTTCAGTTTTATAAGTTTCACCTCAGCAGAATACTATTGCGCAGTGGCAGACCGCCTTCTAGGTTTTTTTATTTCCACTGGGGCCAGCTCATCGACTGCATGACTGATCCAGTTTTGGAATTTAATCGCTCCATTTTCAGTATTACCAAGCTCAAATACAGGGGGATCCTTATCAAGTAAGTTGGCCAAGAGAGTAGGTTCGAGCTTCTTCCAAGGGCATATTTTTTCAGGAAGTGTAAGACCTCTTCGATGATTTACTAAGTTATTTAATTGCAGATTAAAAAAGATAGCATTATGGTCAGACCAAGGAACAGATTGAGTCGAGATAACTTTAATATGACCATTATTTGTAAAAATGCCATCAAGGATATGTCCTGCAATGTGAGTGGGATTTGAGATTAATTGATTCATGCCAAAACTAAGAGAATTGTCAATTAAAGTAGTCGAGTCAAAGTCATTATTTGCTTCTAAGTGAAAGTTAAAATCACCCAAGATAGTATAGGTGGTAGAGTCAGACGTAGTTTCTAGATAGGTGTGTAATGCACTAATAAACTGCGCTCTCAGACCGGGGGGGCGATACACAAGCAGGCCCGCAAATATCAGGCAGTTATTGTCTTTAATTTTAAAGCTCATGGCTTCAGCTTCTAAGCCCTGTTGGGGAAGTGAGAATACTTTTAAGTGGGATTTATGAATAATCCCAATTCCACCACCCACTGCTCCTAATCTATTTACAAATTCTACAGAGTAGCCTTCAGGAACTGCATCATTCCAGTCCGGTCCTGAGGCATCCGATGCCCATGTTTCTGTTAGAAACATTAGGTCAGCAGCATGGTCAGTGATCAGTGCTTCAATTTCATGTTTATGTTTAACCATAGATCTAGTGTTCAACAAAATACATTTTAAAAATCTTTTCCCACTAGCCGGGCGACCTGACCCAAACTTATAATTATTATTGGCCCACAGATGATTATTTAAAGTAGGGCACTTACTCGTGGCTAGGAGCGGGTTAAGCAGTTTGTGTGATAGAAAGGGAGGATTATTAAGTGTCTGCAGGCCACAGGAGGCGCAGCTAAAAGTAGAGGAGAGATCTACAGGGTTTGCTCTTTGCAAAGGTTTACAGGGGTATTGGTCCATCCCGAGCAACTCCGCTCTTGAATACTGTATTTTTTGATAAAGGCCATAGTTTCCCGCGCTAAGAGGTGGCAGTGTTCGCGGTGGACATAGAGAAGGCCTTTGAATACCTGGAGTGGTCATACCTCTATGAAGTCCTGGCTAAAATTGGCCTGGAAGGGGGATTTCTGATGTGGGCGCGGCTGTTGTATGCATCCCCAATGGCCCGAGTGGGAACTGGAAGGATTATCTCGGCTAGACAGAGGGTGGAGAGAGGTACGAGGCAAGGATGCCCCCTCTCCCTGCTCCAATTTGCACTGGCCATGGAGCCGCTGGCGAGCATGGCCAGGAACGGACAGGTCTATGAAGTCCTGGGGACAGGAGTGGTGCAACATTTCATAGCATTGTAGCATTAGATGCTGATGACTTCTTGCTATTCTTAAGCAACACGACGGACGAACTGCGAGGAGTGCGTGACATGCTGGCCCGATTTGGCACCATGTCTGGCCTTAAAGTCAATTGTCAAAAAATCCAGCCAATAACCAATGATTCCAGATGCTCCCCCACCACCTGATCTAGAACATTTGAAGTGGGAACCTAGCTGCCTACAGTACCTTGGAGTTAAAATATCACAGAGCGGCAGAATTACTAGAAGGTAATGTGGGTAGAGCTATTCGATCAGCAAAAATTGCGATGGACTATTGGGGAATGCTGCCGCTTTCGGTAGCTGGGAGAGTAGCTGTCCTGAAGATGGTAAAACTGCAACACCTACTATAATACTTTGGCACTCTCCCAGTGTGGATCCCGCAAACGATATTCAAAGAGCTTGACTCAATGGTTACGTCATTCCTTTAGGAAGCAGGATGTAGGAGAGTAGTGTTGGCCTCATTGAGACACCCCACAGCCAAGGTCGGATTAGAGGGGTCTGATTTTGAGTGTTACTACTTTGCTGCACAGCTCTATTGGCTGATCCAATGGCTGACAGTGGATTGAAACCTGGAAAAGGAACAATATTCAGCTGCACCAGATGCCACAACCCTGGTAAAAATCCTGCTGCGAGTGCATCGGATTACATCTGAAAACACAACCGAAACTAGGGTGGTGGTGCACTGCTGGGTTAGATACCTGTGACGAGTGGGCTCTACGACCCCCTATTCTCCTGACAAACCTATAACAATGCTACACTGTCTTCCACAAGGGGAGCACTGGGCAGGGCTGTAAGACTGGGTTGAGGCACGACTGAGGGAGATGGGGGCCTTGTATCAAGATTCCACACTACTATAATTCGAAGAATTGCAAACTGCATACAATTTGCCGGGGGGTCACTTTCTGAGAATGGACAGGAGGGACATTCAGCCTAAAGAAGTTTGACGGCACAACGCTTGGAATTTGGGAGGCCGACACACAAAAACCCAACAACACGTAAAAACACTCACATGTTTACATGAGCGCAACTCAAGGGGGATGTTGAAGAAAATGCGCCAGAGATTAAACGCAAAAACGCTATGTACAATATGCGCTAGATATGAAACTGGGAATGTCCATGTATATTGATGTTGTCTAAAAGGAAATAAAATATGGCTTAAAAAAAATCTGACACTACCATCATTGTGGGTTTAATGTGCTGAGAAGTTTGATTCCAACCTTCCCAGTTTTCAGTAAAGCCATTATGGTGCTGGGGAGTTCATATTGACAAGCTCCCAGCACCATATACTCTTAATGGCATGACTGCACTTACAATGTCTATGAATTGGCTTAGACACTGTAGGGGTACAAGGCTCATGCATCTGTATCCTCACCACTGGTATAGTGCACCCAGCTAGAGGGGAGGCTGACCTATGCCAGGGCAGTGGGTTGTAGGCATGGCACACTGGGATGTGTGCCATGTCGACACCTCACTTTGTTCTGCACCAAAACACACAGCCTGCAATGGTGATGCGTGTGTAAAGGTAGAGGCCCTCTAAGGGTGATGCAATGCGTGCTGCAGCCTTTAGAGGCCTTCCCTGGCCACAGTTCCCTTGGTACCTATGGTACCATTTACAAGGGACTGACGTGGCCAAAGAGTGTCATTTGGGTTTTGTCTCAATGCAGTTTAGGGCAAGAATATAAGCCCTGTGTAATTGTTTGGCAGGAACCCAGGGCACACTCAGTCAAAGTACATCAGCAGTTTGGCAAAAAGTGGGGGCAACCATGCAAAAAAGAGGGCACTTTTTTTTACAGCTCTGCTGCAAGTGTAACATTTCCTTTGTAAGGAAACCTACGTATTTTCTGTGGCATTTGGCAATTCATTTACATTAATCTTTGGTAAAGTGACAAAATAGGTAGATAGTAATGTCACAGAATGTGCCACATAATTTGCCTTTGATTACATACTTTAACAACCACCCTGCAGATAGGGACAGATCACCACATAATATAATTTTCTTTACCAATCATCTAGCATGAATCTTTCACTCTACATTTGTCCACATCGCGCAATTAAAACCAACACTTTCTTCAGTCATGAGAGAAGTTTTCCTAGAAGCATCATTATCAATGATACTATAAAAAACATATCAAACTCTTCTTTCTGTGATTGTCTACTGACACAGAGTTGAATGCCACATGTATGTGGATGACATAGCACCACATTAAATGCAACCAAAGGGATGTGAAGCAAACTGAAACGTGCCTCTAATACATCGAAGCATGGATGTAATAAACCAACGTGGCTTCTTCAAACTGGTCTCCAGTATTGGGACAAGATCTTTCTCAAAGTAATACATTGAGACATTTAGATGTCATTTTTTACCTTTAATTTATACCACAAGGTATTGAAATCAATTTTATTTCCAAGAATACATCCTAAAGAAGTATAGAATATTACACAATCCATAATAGGGCAATTAAATTATTCATATATAAACTCCAGTTGAAAATGACCAAGATAAATACAATATTTTTACTATTTAAACGCAGTTCAAACCTGAGCGTTACTAGAGAAAATAAAGTGGACACTACTGTGCAAACATTAATCGTACTAAGCAGTACATCATCTCATACATGGCTAATACAACTATAATTTCCTGAATATAGTTTAAAATAGACAAAATAAATATAATCCTAATTTGGCTGACAGGAAATTGAAGTCCATAGCCTAAGTCAGCACTGATCATTGTGGGCAAAGAAACTCTATATGGTCTGTGTTTATAAAATTGGCTTTTTCTGTTTCACATTAATAAAATTTACTATAGCTAATACACTATAACAAGCACTGGCGTTGCCAATAGGTCTCGCAGTAGGAAAGTTGGAGCTATTACAATTGCAAATAACAATGCCTTTTATTTTTCTTTTCATTTTAAAAACATAAAGGGCTTTGTCATTTACAAAACCAATAGCTCCAACTTTTCTACTGCGAGACCTATTGCCAACGCCAGTGCTTGTTTGGATATTGGTAAGGGTGATCAATTTGTTTGAGCAGCGTGTGTAACGTCACATCACACCTGAGGAGGAAAGGCTTTATTTGTGTGGTTGTGTGTGTCGTTGTGTGGTTGTGGTGTTGTGGGTGTGTGGGTGTGTGTGTGTGCAGTTATGTTGGTAAATACACAGTCATTCTGTGACGTTTGACTGATCTCGTGCGGGTTGGAGTAGGCCTATCTGTACTCTGCTAGGGGAGTGTCTTAAGGGGAGGTAGTCAGGATCTGGCAGTTAGATGTGAGACTGGTGGTGACAGTTTGTCGCGGCGCGCACATACACTCCTACTTTGATGTGCGATTGTAGGGAAAGGGAAAGTTCTGGGTTTGACTCCGAATGGTGAGTTTGAGTGATGGTCGAACACAGGAGCCAGGACATGGTTTCCCTGCAGCAGCGGACGATTTCCGACTGACAGCCTACTGTGAACTGAACGGTCAATCCCCGTTGGTTGGGTGTGTGTGTGTGTGTGCAGTTATGTTGGTAAATACACAGTCATTCTGTGACGTTTGACTGATCTCATGCGGGTTGGAGTAGGCCGATCTGTACTCTGCTAGGGGAGTGTCTTAAGGGGAGGTAGTCAGGATCTGGCAGTTAGATGTGAGACTGGTGGTGACAGTTTGTTGCTGCGCGCACATGCCCTCCTACTTTGATGTGCGATTGTAGGGAAAGGGAAAGTTCTGGGTTTGACTCCGAATGGTGAGTTTGAGTGATGGTCGAACACAGGAGCCAGGACATGGTTTCCCTGCAGCAGCGGACGATTTCCGACTGACAGCCTACTGTGAACTGAACGGTCTATCCCCGTTGGTTGTTTTCCTAAAGTACTGTACACGTTTCTGTAGCTCAGCGTTGTTGGTAAATGACACACAAAGCTGGCTTCTATAGTGTTATGTTATCTGCAGTGGTGTGGTGTCCCACCCTCCTCCCAGTCACTCAAGTAGCTTACCCCACACCAGTCTGTTCTTGTTGCTCACTCCTCTCCCTCACCTCCCTCGGCTTGTTTTATTTCACGGCTTTGAGCCGTCGTGTAAACTTTGATTTAAGGATTACAAGGCACAGACTAGCTGTGTTTCTGTGGCTTATTATTGCGACTGTTAAAAAGCCTATTCGTTACATGGGTGCGACTGAACACTGCGTGTACAAAGGTTGTGTCTACATACGAGTGAATACTGCCTGACTGAGTTCATGATGGCGCATAAAGGAAATGTGAATAGTGTGTGGCTGCACGCGTGTACACTGATTGCTGGTATTTGTTTTAATTACCTATGGGGGGCACATGTGCCCTGATTGCATAGTACACACTACTATTGTGTGCCTACTTTCGTCATAGCTGCCAGCAAGCCTTCCTCCTTTTATCTGTGTTGTTCTTATGTGCGCAATTCTTGTGGCTGCATGTAGGGGTTAGGTGGATTGTCTATACATGTGCTGATCTTGTATATGAACTTGTTTGCGTGAAGAGTGTAAAATGTGTTTCTACACACATGCGTGCACCACTGGCATCAGTATTGTGGTGGTTGTATATGTATGTTGTAGTGGGCTAAGAGCGCGCAAGTGTAACCGTGTGTTTGTTTCTGTTTACACGTGCATAGTCTGTAAGCATTATACCTCTGTGTTGGTTATGTAGAGATCAGAATGAGTGAATGTGCACGCGTGTGAGAGGCACCCTGTCTGCACATATGTATTTATAGTGTGAACACAAGCGTGTACGTGTTGAATCCGAATAAAGGGTCAGTGCACATGTGAGAGAAAGAAAGACATTGAAAATATTTGCACCAGTCTGAAGACGATCGCATAATAAATCGCCAGAGTACACTAAGGAATTCATCATTCCATGTCTGCATGTGTCAGTTACAAATTAACCACTGACTAAGTTTCTGTGGCTTACTATTGCGACTGGTAAAACAAGCATTAGCAATGTAATCAGTCCGATTGCATTGCAAATGCTTAAGTTTAAAACTGAGCGCCGTGCCGCTTCACGGACATCACGCTCGGTTTCTTTATATATTTCTTAACTTCAACACTGAGCGTGGTGTCCTTGAAGCGGGCGCTGCACTCAGTGCTAAAGTTAAGAAATATATAAATAAACCGAGCGCGGTGTCCGTGAAGCGGCGCCGCGCTCAGTTTCAAAGTTAAAGTTAAACAACTGAATGGCAATCCTCAATGAGGTTCAACAAGATCAGCGGAAAGGAAACGAGCCTGGCTACAATCTGAGGTGCCAAAAGAATGACGAGCTATAAAATGCGCAAGGTTTCCTAAACATCGAGCTGTTGCACCGAGATCATACACTTGAAAATACAAGAGCAAAGACAGGAGAGAAGATCTGATACTTGGAGATGTGAAAAGAAAGGTAGAGAGGAACTGGAGTAGAGGGGATGATGAACAGACAGTGAGAGACAGGGAGACAAAACGACAGAAAAAAGATACATGTGAGGAGTGATGAGGGAAAGTAGGGTAAAAAAGGTAAATGCGTGACAATAGCGAAGACGTGAAATGAGAGAGAACGGGTGTGTGAACAGGAAGAGCGGCCGGGAAACTGAAAGTACGGCCGGCCAGCCATGATTAATTAGGGGAGGAGAAGCCGCAGAGCGCACGCTGGGCGAAGCCCTTTGATGTGCTGTGCGGCGGAAAAAAAAAATGCAATTAGGAGGGAGGGAGGCTGATGCGCGTGCTTGTTTGGTCACGTGATTCACGTGAACTTAAAGAAAACCGCAGCAAGAAGCCCTTGGTTTGACGAGGATTTTGAGGACATGAATTCTCGCTCCGCTCAATGCGCTTGCGCGCATTGATAGGTCGCGAGACCTAAAAACTTGTAATCACAAATAAAGTGCCAGTGCCTCTGTTCTTGATTCAATTCCATATCTTTTAAAAATTGGGTGAATAATTTGTATTCTTCACTCTTTGAAATACAACCAGTCACGCAACAAATGAGTTCTATTTCAATTTCAATTCAGTTATTTATTTCAGCTTTGACAACCATAAAAGTTCAATTAAAAAA
Organism: Lissotriton helveticus; assembly: GCF_964261635.1. Taxonomy (NCBI): domain Eukaryota; kingdom Metazoa; phylum Chordata; class Amphibia; order Caudata; family Salamandridae; genus Lissotriton; species Lissotriton helveticus. The sequence goes on along the minus strand of NC_136065.1, from coordinate 718,821,077 downwards.
CAAGACTTTTGCTGCCTCATTAAAAATAAGAGCGTAATAATGCACCATGTTAGAACACAAATAATTAGAGCCAATACAGTACTTAAATCTAGTAATCCTACTCACCGCCCTCTGGTGTCAAACCATTTGAAAATATTTTCTATCCTTAACAGCCTTTGCATGTGCCTCTTATAATTAATAACGCATAATACAAGATATGGACCCTCCACTAAAACTTCACTGTTCATTTGTTAGATCTGATTCTCCATGCCCATAGGAAACATCTAGGCACGCTGAACACAATTAACTCTGTGCCAAATCTCGATAGCATCTCGAGTGACACACACTCAGATTTAGAGCTGAGGAGCACACGAGAGAACGCACCAATACATGCAGGCGCAGAGGCTCTGGTTTAAAGAACCTGGACTGGCATTTAGCTGCTTACGAAGGAGCGGGAATGGGGCGCGCTGATAACACTAAGGAAGCCTTCGATAGGGCAATGTATTGTGTACATGATAACATCACCGTTCGGATTAGGGGTAATGCCGTTGCCATTGAATAATGTGTATATGTCAAAAGTGATTGTGATATTGTCGCTCTACAAGCGCCAATTTTGTGCCATCTGATTGTAAATTGTTGAAATGCCAATAAATAAAATAATTTAAAAAAAAAAAACTCTGTGCCAAATCTAAATATCCTGGATGCATCCCTATAGTGTTATGTTATGTTAAAAATAATGTATTAAGCGCACTGCCACCGATTGGTTTCCTGGAGCTGATAAAAGACAGAAAGCGGAGCCCGAGGTCATGGAATATGCTGGGGTTAGTGATATACTTGTCTGAAGAGCCAGGTCTTTAATGCTTTCCTAAATAACATGCGATCCGGACTGAAAGGTGTTCCACAGACGGGGTGCCAAAACCGCAAATCTGCAACCCCCAGCACGCTTACGTTTAAAAGCAGGTATCTGGAGGAGAGCCAGATGGGCTGAGCGCAGATTGCGGGAAGGAATATGTTTCGTGATCAGTTTATCAATAAATGTAGGACTTTTGCAGTGAAGGGATTTAAAAATCATGCAGCCAGTTTTGAAGGCGCACGTTGGGCTATAGGGAGCCAATGGAGGTTCCTAAGCAATGGAGTGGCTGCTTGCCATCTTGGTTGCGCCGTGATCAATCTAGCCACATAGTTCTGCACCAATCAGAGTTTACCTTATAAGTATGCGACCGGAGCAGAATCTGACTCTGCTACACCTGAAAAGAATTAATTATTGGAACAATTGGAACAGGCAGATTAAAAACGTACCAAGATGACGAACTTATGTTCATGTGCAAAAGTATAACATGGAAAGCGAAATCTGTACATGATCAATTCGAAGGATTAGCAAATGAATTTGAAGTAGAATTTGCAAAGAATAAAACATTGCAGAAATCCTACCGAGTAGATTTTTCAGAAAAAGACATTGAGAATATGAATACTGCCGGAAGGTTAACCCAAATAAAAGAATTCATTGTGTTGTTAAGGAGATGGGGAGATGTGAATAAGTGGAGAATAAAATGGGCAAAGCAGAGAGAAGAGGCTAGTGATAAATCTACATTAGCATTCCCAGTCAGAGAGAAAGAAACAGGCGCAAATGAGGTCCCTATGAGAGAAATACCTGAAGGAGGATATGTGCATGTTCCATGGAGTAGACAGGAAATTTTATCATTTACAAATGATTTCCCCAGATTGAGAGAAAAGCCAGTAGAATGGTACCGACAGGTAGATCGATTTGTGAAAGTTTCAAAAGTACTATGGGTTGATCTGGATGTATTATTTGATATAGTTGTGCAAGCAGATTTGTGGACTGAGTGTAAAATAACTGTAAATTGGCCAAAGAAGGAATATCCTCGAGACAAAGTAACAGGTGCCCCGTCACCTGAAGTGATGTGAAAGTACGAACAAGTGATAGTATTCTTGAAGAATAAAATTCCGCCAAAAGAAACAGATTGGGTGAAAATAGACAGAACTACACAGGAACTGAAAGAATCTGTACATGCATTTTATGAAAGATTGTTATTGGTGTTTAAACAATACAGTGGAAATGAAGAAATGAGCGAAAAGGACACAAGTCATTTTATATATCAATTTGTGTGTGGATTAAGACCAGAGATTGGAGATATTATTAGACAAAGTATGATAGGATGGCAATCGAGCACTGTAGGTGATGTCTTGAGAAAAGCCAAATATTGTAGTGAAGAAATTGATGCTAAACAAAAGAAATTAAAAGAAAAGGCTATGTGGGCACAAGTGAAGGTAGCAGAACACCAAGTGGCACAATTGGAAAATAAAAATGCTGATGTAAATCAGGGAAAATTGAAAGGAAATTTCAACAAAACAAAATTAGTAGCGAATATAGCAGAGCTTAAGAAAAAGTTCCCTTGTCATAATTGCGGTAGAATAGGGCATTGGAGAAAAGAGTGTAAGTATCCACCAAGGGTTAATCCAGAAAATACTTAATTGAATCCACAGGGGCGGTATGAGGTAATTCAACAGCAACCGCCACAGCAGAACATAGTTACTCAGCAAAGTCAGGTGCCACAACCGCCACTTCCACACAGTGTTAACCAACAGAGATACAGTGCAGAGACAGGATTCAGCGGAGGCGAGCAGGTAAACAGATCGCCCAGAGTGAATGTGAGTCCCCAGTATTGGTTACAAGAGGAAGGTGGGAGTGAGTCGGATGAAAGTTTCTGACGGTGCCTGAGAGAGGGAGAAGAGTGTGTGCTTGGAGCCACTCTTGAGGTAGATCAGTCTGGTCCATTTGTGAACGGAAAGGTGAATGATGTAGAAATAACTTTCCTAGTGGACACTGGTGCTACCCGTTCTACTGTTAGATCAGTGGAAGTCCAAAATATTCCTCTCTCGGGAGACCACATCCAAGTTGTAGGCGTAGCTAATATACAGATCAAAACCTCCTTAACACAACGAGTTGAAGTAGAAATTGTAAATTTCAAAGACATGCATCGATTTGTGGTGTGTGATAGTAGCCCCGTAAATTTGTTAGGACGAGACATTTTGTGTAAAATGAACTGTGCCGTATATTGTTCACCGGATGGCATAGAACTGCAAACAACAGATGAATATAGCTTGTATAAAATGACCATGCTAATGATTGAGGCAGAACAAAATAAGCTGTTTCCTGTATTTGATCGAGAAAAGATACCTGCTGAATTGAAAAAGATAATGAAAGAGAAGGTGTGGGATTTCACAGGAGGAGATATTGGATTAATGAAAGATGTAGATCCTGTAAAAGTCTCTATAACCCCTTCGCTGCTAGGCCTTTTCCCCTCCTGCGCTAAGCCTTTTTTTGGCGATTTGGGGTAGTGCGCGCTTAGGCCCCTGTATCTTTTTGTCCACATAAGGTATCCACGCCAAATTTGCGTCCTTTTCTTCCAACATGATGTGGATTCTAAAGGTGCCCAGGGTTTGTGGATTCCCTTGGAGGGGTCCCAGAAATTAAGCAAAATACAGTACAATTTTTGTTTTTTTCTGAAAAATGGGACAAAAAAACGGGCTGCAAATGAAAGCCTTTGGGTTTTTCCTTGAAAATGTTATCAAAAAAGGGTTTGTGGGGCTGAAATCTCCATTTTCTCAGCTTTTAGGGATTGACTGTCTTTTGTCAGGGAACCAACATTTTTCACACAGTTTTGGCATTTTTCTGGGACATAGCCTATTTTTGCTATTTTTAGAGCTTTCAACCTCCTTCCAGTTAATGGTGGAAATGAGTTTGAAAGCAAAAATGGATCCTGGAAAGCTATACATTTTCAAAAAGTAGATACAATTCTGAATTCAGAAAAGGGTCATTTGTCTAAATCCATGGAGGTTTTGTGGAAAAGTAAATATTGTCATGTTCTGTGTCCCTACGTGTCATCCATCATATGTTATATGTGCATGATTAAATATGCATATGCATTCCCTATGTTTGTTTATAGACGCAATTACAGTTGTGTCCACTTCTAGTATGCCAGTTTCCAGTTCTCGTGAATACTACGAATATCAGGCCTATGTAAAATTACGTTGCCACGTTTCTCAGTGTGCACGTTATTTCATTGTAAAGTCCCCGTTTCTAGGCCTCAGAAGGGCCTGGACACCAGATTCAGCTCCTGTCTCCTGAAGCCTCGCTGAGGAGCGATACAGCCCCCACCTGTATCCTCGACCCTTCACTTACTTCCTGCCTCGCAGTGCCCGACTCAGCCTGGCTCTGCCTCTGAGTCTGCCAAGAGTATGTTATGATTCCAGTTATCAGTTCAGTCCTCCTTCTCTGCATTCCTAAAGCTACTGAATCGCATCAATAGTTTCCGTCATTGTCTAGCCTTCACGTCTCCATGTAAGAGAAATACTGCATTTAATGGTCATTTAATATTCTTCATCACGCACTACATGTAGAATAATGCATGGTCCAGTCATAGTGTCTGTTAGCCTTTCCCCTCCTGACTTCTAGTTTATATCAACATGTTCTCTAAACATCAGATACTAGATACTGTTTAGGTACATGTCGCCCTGACTCTCCAGACTTCAGTCTCTGCTCCTAGCACAGAGTTCGAAGCCCCCAGCTTCTCCTAGTAATACATCATTGCCAGCTTGCGCGCACCATCAGGTTAGAGGTCCCGGCTCCTCAGGTAGCCCCCTCCATGGTTTCCGCCCCATTCATGACATATTCTGTTACGTTTGCATCACATGTCTATGTATACGCCCTGTTACACCTCTTTTCACCCTTATCTTTCGCGACTGCTACGCATCACGCCTATTGCTCCACCCACTGCTACGCCTATTGCAATGTAATGCTATGTGTTTGCGTTATGTATATATGATCGTGCACTGTTATTAAAAAGTTATCCTTCCTTAGCGCGCTCATCCCAGATCCAGCCCCAGCAGCTGCTGGGCCCTGCCTTCCTATTCCTGTGCAGGTCGTCCTGTTCCTGTCCTTATGCTGTATTAAACCTGCAAAACTCCTACTACCTCGAATCTTGACTCTTATTTATTGAGCTATCTGTTATTCATTTATTCATTCAAAAATAGGGTATTATTTATTTATTTACCACATAATGGCGCCCGAACAGGGACTTGCCCTTTCCCCACGCGTCGGTGAAGCCACGCCGACCCCCTGACCCTCTGCAGTCGTGACGGAACTCTTCTGCGCACCGGCAGATATTTCTGCTTCAAGTATCCCTCAGGCCCACGGAGGAGACGGAGGAGGCGGTCCAGCATCCAGACGAGACGGTGGAGGAACGCGGCGAGTCCCGACCAGAGCCCAAGCCGAGAGTCCAAGGTTCGAGGTATCCGGAGGCCCACCCGTAACAGAAGTCCGAAGTTCGTCCGTCCGACGTCGAGGCAGTCCAGTCCAGTCTGAGGCCTTCCGTTCTTGCTGCCGTTACTGGGGTAGTATCTAGACAGGGTCAATCTGATTGACTCTGGTCCGTGGGTTGGTGGTACACAGACCCACAAACGAAGTGTCCACTTCGGTGGATGCGGGTCCTGACGTGTCTCTTTATGAGACCGGTAAGTTTCGTACTGTTTCAGCAGTGCATCTAGTTTCTGTTCCAGTCAGTTCTGTTCTCGAGAAAATTCATGTATTCTGTGTTCCGTATTCCAGGTAGTATTCTGTTCGAACTGTTATTTTTAAATATTCTTCATGTATTTTAATGTCGTGGTATGAATGGGGAATAAGTATCGTGTTCATTGTGTATTGTATTGTGTCTAGATTACAGTCCAGTCATGCCCTTGTTTTCTAAGTTACGTCAGTTAAAAACTAGAAAGGGTCTGCTGGAAGCAGCAGTTCCAGTTCCGCCTAGGGACAGTCCAGGTCATTTTATGTATCAGAAACATGGCATAAGTGCCATACTATATCTAGATTTATGGGTAGAGTATACCAAACAGTTAGAAGAAAAGTATAGATGGCCCGTATCGGGTACATGGGATGCCGAGTGCATCATGCGAGTAGAAGAGGCATTATGGAAAAAGAAAGCCAGACAGTCACAGAAAGATGCCATCGAGTTATGGCGCAAAGAAGCTCATAAAAGAACCGAAAAAGAAATCAGAAAGTCAGAATTAAGTAGAGAATCCTTAGAACGAGCACAAGAAAAAGAATTAATCGAGATAGGTGAACAGGTTAAAGCCGAACAGTCAGACAGACAGAGGCATGCTCTTATTAAGGGTATGTATCCTCTTCTTGCCGAGGGCTTGCCAAAAGCGACCCCAGAGGCATCCAGTAATTTCCCGCCACCATTAGTTCCGACCAAGCTACGTCACAAACAGACCGCAGCTGATATTTTTATTTCGTCCTATTTGGACGACACAGTCCCAGAATATGCAAATCCTGTCCCCGCTCCACCAGTCCCTGTAAATCAGGCACTTCCCGTTCCTCCAGACACCGGGGTACCCCTTGCAGTACCTGCTACGGTCCCCCAGGTCCAGCCCGCCATACCAGTTCAGCCCGCATTTCAATTTCCTGCCACACTAGTACGAAGAGGATCAGTCGACGACTATAGTTTAGGGGCCGCAGGGGGAGGTACTCCTCAAACCCCGCCGCCACACAAGCGTTTAACGACAGCCGAATTACATATGCAAGCGTCACAGCGTACGCCCAGACATCAGTCTGTAGCAGAAATAAGAAAAGCCCTTAATGAATGTGGCTATGATCCAGTCCCAGGAGAGGATAATATGGTTTTATATTCATTACGTGTAAGAAGGGTGGCCGAGTATCTAGTCACCCTACCGAATATGAAAGAAGATCTAGACAGAATATATCGTTTCATCCGTACAGGGGATGATCCAGAAAGCATTGGCGAAGTCATGTCTCAAAGAAAAGCTGAAGTCCAGCTCATGCTATTAAAGTTTCTGATTAATTGTCTAATACGAGAACAAGATTATCCGACCAAAGATCAAGCCGAAATGAGAACCCTGACAAAGTGGAGTGATAATATAGCCGAGGGTAAGCACAGAACCATCAGTGCTATGGAAAGTATGTACAAGAAAATTCGTAAAGAAATAATAAGAATGCACGAACAACGTAAAGCAGCACAAGTAAGCGAGAAAGAAAGTAACTCTGATCCTGAAGAGGTTGAGGACGAGAATCCCGACAGAATAGCGTATGTAGGAAAATCCAGATTTCCAGATCGCCATTTACGCCTAGAACACAAGTCTATTTTTCATCATCCAGCACCAGAACAAGGTTCTCTAGAACAAGTGTTTCAAGCTACCGATCACATTCTGAAATCACGAATCGGGTACAGTGAGTTAAGTACCATGCATGAACAAGAACTAGTCCGATCAGCAGTCCGATGGACTACTGATTCTACCACTTTTCCAGATGAAATAGTGGCACAAATGTTTCTAAAAATGCCCCCAGCCGAGCAACGACTGGCGGGTATGTATATGATCCAGCACCTCATTACATTGTATGAGGGTCAGCACTCTGATCCAGGTCCGTTACACGATGTCCTGAACGAGTTACTCCAGTATAAATGGAAAGGTTTAGGTACCGATTTAATTAGTGTCATTCTAGAACAGCGTCACAAATATAGAACGTTTCTGAACCCGCATTTTGTTCATGTCTCACCCCCAGAAAGTAAACCATTTTACATGGAGAGACAGAATCCGTTACGAGAAGTCCACCCAGTTAGAGGAACGGGTGGCGAACTAGAACGAGTGTTTGTTTACACTCCGATTACAAAGATGGAACTCCTAGAGATGAAGAAATTAATTCCCTGTCATGATAAAGATCCAGCAGGGTTCCATAGAGAATTAAAAGACATGCTCCGTATGGGAGAATACACGTATCCAGATATAATTAAAATGTTAAAGGTTCTGTTGCCCGCAGGGGTGTATGAAAAGCTCAAGGAAAAAGAATGGGAGGTGGGAGAGAAAAAGATCGATTGGGCAGTTCTAGAAGCCGAAGACAAGGCACGAGTACCAGGTACCGGTCTTGGAGCGAAATGTAAAGAATTACCAGAATTATTAATACAAATTTTACCTAGGTTATTGACAACTAGAAAAGAAGACTGGGATGCAATCTCAGCCTGTACACAGAAACAAGGCGAAGACATTAGTGATTTTTATTCTAGATTTGAGAAATGTTTTAGCATCAACAGTGGTCTCAAGACAAGTAGTGAGTCATACCCTCATCTTTTTGTTACTAAATTAGTCGAGAATTCAAGTCCACAAATTAAAAATCGAGTTTTGAAAGTCGAAAGTACCTGGCAAGCTAATACCCCGTCCCAGATGTTGCAGATGCTCCAATACCACCAGAATAGGATCAGGGAAGAACAAGAACACGAGAGAAAACGTATGAAAGACACGAAAATGAAAGTACTAGTTGCACAATCCGTTCCTCAAGACAGTCAGAAGAGGGGTCCGATCCTGCAGCTCCCGTTAAAGGGAACTGCAATTATTGTAAACAGCCAGGTCATTTTATAAACGAGTGTGCAGTTCTGAAACACAACATAGCCACTGGTAAGACTAAAGAAAGACCGCGTCCGCCTAGACACGAACAAGTTTCACAGACTCCTCAGTCACAGAATGCACCACAGACAGTTACAGCTCCGCAGCCTATTGCTGCAACACAGCACGTTACACAGCAGATGTACCAGTATGCACAGTCAGAGTATCCAGAGTACCAGCCATATTCATGAAACAGCCTAGAGAGGGAGGTAGGCTTGCCTCTCATCGAGATACCTGTAGATCAAGAAGGTCCCTATGTTCACAGTCAAGTATTAGGGAAAGACAGAAAGTTTTTGATTGATACAGGGGCAAGTAGGACCACTATAAGTCACGCCGAAGTTCCAGGGGCTCCGCTCTCAGGCTCAAGAAATGTTTCCCTTGGATTTTCAGGAAAACCCATTGTAAATGAAATATCAAAGCCAGTTACTCTAGAAGTAGGTCCATTGTCCCGTACTACTGATTTGTTACTTACTAAGTCCTGTCCAGAAAACCTATTAGGCATTAAAACACTGAAAGAGTTAGGTGCAGTTATATGCTGTTCCCCAGAGGGAATACGTCTGTTCCTACGTGACTTTAAGGGTCACTATGTATTACGAGATTTTGATCCCAGATTGTCCAATGTTCCGCAGCATCTATGGGCGCAAGGTCCAACTGATGTTGGTTATATGCAAATCACACCCCATCGTGTGACTCTCAAGCCAGGTGTGGTGTTACCACGAATCAGACAGTACAGATTGCCACCTGAGGCTGTAGCAGCCTTATCCAAAATTATTGACGAGCTCATGGCTCAAGGAGTGGTTGTAGAAACTGACTCCAATGTATGCAATTCTCCGAACATTCCAGTCATGAAACGTACTGATCCAAATGCACCCCCAGTATATCGGTTAGTGATTGACTTACGAGAACTTAATAAATGTATTATTCCTCAGTACCCAGTCGTTCCAGATATCTCTTCCCTATTGACAGCCATTGATTCCGAAGCCACGTTCTTTACTGTAATCGACCTCAAGAACGCGTTTTTCAGTGTCCCTATTCATCCAGACAGCCAGTTCCTTTTCGGATTCTGTTTAAATGGAAGGAGCTATATGTTCACACGAGCTCCTCAAGGTTTCACAGAAAGCCCTAGCATTTACAGTCAAGCACTTAAGAGACAACTAGACAACATTCACATGCCAACTGACACTGCCCTGCTCCAGTATGTCGATGATCTACTGGTCACAGCCCGTTCTGAACGTGCTTGCGAGCGAGCATCCCTTACAGTCTTGTATTTCCTAGCCGAGATGGGGCACAAGGTGTCCCCTTCGAAGCTTCAATTCTGTGTCCAGCAAGTGGTCTACTTAGGACACTTACTGTCCAAGAGGGGTAGGCAGTTGACACCTGACCGTATCCAGTTAATAGCGAGTCTTCCTAAGCCCAAGACCCAGAAGGAGGTACGTGCCTTTATCGGCCTCACTTCTTACTGCCGACAATGGATTCCTCAGTATGCATTTCTAGCCAAGCCACTGATACAGTTAACGACACAGGAGGCAGCCGTACCGACTGTCCTCCCTTGGACATCTGAACATACACTCAGTTTCAATGAGTTAAAGAAAGCCCTATGTCAAGCTCCAGTTCTAGCGACACCGAACTACAGTAAGCCTTTTACACTTTTCGTCACTGAACGCGAAGGTACAGCATTATCTGTTCTCACACAAGATCAAGCAGGACAATACAAGCCATGTGCTTATTTTTCGAGCACATTAGATCCTGTAGCCCAGGCTCTGCCTGCGTGCCTCAAGTCAGTTGCAGCCACAGCACTAGCTATCAGACAAAGTGATTCCATAGTATTAGGACACTCCCTGACAGTACAAGTTCCACACTCCGTGGAAGTTCTTTTAAACCGAACACAGACTCAGCACTTGACAATTGCACGTTTAACAGGTTATGAATTGACACTGTTCCAGCCACACATAGAAATCAGACGCTGCAACGTTTTAAATCCTGCTACATTGTTACCATCAGTTACTTCGAATTCTGCCACACATGACTGCGTGGAAGTAGTTAACATTACGACAAAGCCAAGACAAGATCTGACAGATATTCCGTTACCAGACCCCGACCTGACACTTTATGTGGATGGTTCATGTATGAGAACAAGTGCAGGAGAACTAGTCGCCGCGTATGCAGTGACTACCGACACTGAAGTTATTGAGACACACCGTATTGACACCCTGTCCGCTCAAGCAGCAGAGCTAGTTGCTCTGACACAAGCCTGCATACACGCCAAGAACTTGAAAGTTAATGTTTACACAGATTCACGTTACGCATTTGGAGTTGTACACGACTTCGGAGTGCTCTGGCAAGAGAGAGGTTTCACGACTTCTCATGGAACCAAGATTCAGCATGGTCTCCTTATTCAAGCTCTGTTAGATGCAATACATTTACCGACATCCATTGCTATCATGAAATGCAAAGCACATACGAAAGTTACTGACATTATTTCCCAGGGTAATGATCTAGCAGATCGCACAGCCAAGCTCACAGCTCAGACACCAGACATTCCAGTAAATAAGACACCGACACACACTCCAGATCCGACTACATGTATGACAGTTAAAGACCCTACTCAAGATGTCATAGACATACAGTTACATGCTACTCCCGAAGAAATCAAGAAATGGTCCGAACAAGGAGGGGTCCAGACAGATCAAGGATGGTTAACGAAGGGTAGAGCCACATGGTTTCTCCCCGACTCTATGGTTCAAGTCATTATTAATACTGCACATAGTCCAGCACATTTAGGAGAAAAAGCTATGTTAGACAGTATCCAGAACATTTGGTTCAACAAGCATTTACGAGCTGCAGCCAAGCAGAAAGTCCGTACCTGTATGATATGTTGTCAGTTTAATCCAGGTAAAAGTGTCCCGGTGGAACAAGGTGGATTCCAGCCCCCTGACCACCCTTTTGAAGTCCTCCAGATGGATTATATTCAGATGGAGCGATGTCGAGGTTTCAAGTATGTCCTTGTAGTTGTATGCGCTTTGTCCAGGTGGACAGAAGCATATCCAGTCCCAGATTACACCGCCGCGACCACTGCCAAGCAGCTGGTTCGTGAGTTCTTCCCCCGTTATGGACTCCCTAGAGTCGTATATTCTGACAACGGCCAGCCATTCTCCTCAGAGTTGATGAAACATGTTTCCCTTTTGTTAGGGTACCAGTGGAAGTTCCATTGTGTACGCCATCCTGAAGCAGCCGGTCTCGTAGAGAGACATAACCAGACTCTGAAAATCCGTATTGCAAAAGTATGTAAAGAGAAAGGTGTGGACTGGCTAGTAGCTCTGCCAGTCGCTTTGTTCTATATGCGCATGGTCGCACATTCCAGATCAGGTCTGTCCCCGTATGAGGTCGTATTCGGCCGCCCCCCTAACATGTGGGGTACTCCTAGACCCCGAAGTATTACCGATGTTTCAAGTAATATGCTGACAGATTACCTAGCTTCCTTGATGTCTGCCCTCAACTCTTGTCGTTCACAGGTTGCCGCCGCATTTCCAGACAATACCGAGGTGGCACCGCATGAAATCGTTCCAGGATCCATGGTCCTTGTCCGGAATTTTGACCGCTCAAGTCCGCTGGAGCCACGCTGGAAGGAGCCACGACAGGTCCTCCTTGCCACCCGTACAGCCGTGAAGTTGGAGGGTCGCAAAGGCTGGGTGCACCTTTCGCACGTAAAAAAGTTTTATGGACTGAAACCCGTCTCAAAGAACATTTCCCAGGATTTGAAGGATTGCCAAAATATTGTTCTCAAGGACTGTCCCGCAAAAGACATTGCTACAAACCCTACCCTGTTAGAGAAAACTCCGCAACAGGAGTATAAGTTGAAACTCCGGTCTAGTAAAATAAGTCAGCCAGTTTGATTGTCTAAGTCCTCCCCTAGGTGAAACGGTTAGACTGTTTCTGACATGTATAAAATAGACCCCCATAGTGAGAGAGTTAGTCAAAACTCAATTCGATGTATTGTTTTTCTATGTTTCATATTATTTCTCAGCATTATGATTTCCTGCACCAGTTACGCATTTTACCTGTATTTCCCAGTTCTTCATGTAAATAAGTCTGCTAATGCTACAGTAGAGCATACGTTTAGTGATCTACCTCCTCATGAGCTCTCTTACCGCCTCGCTATGCGAAATAATTCTTTCATCCGCATGTTACATTATTCACACCAGACCAGCAATGCCACTAATTGTTGGGTATGTGGTCGACTCCCCCCTTTCCAGACACCGAAGGGAGTTCTGCCACTTTTTCCTTATCCTTTTTCACATAATGGTTCGTGTGGAGCATGGTCCACGTTAACGTCATCCTCAACAGATATGTCTTTTCTTAACAGTACATGTTTTCCAGACAAGCAAGGTCTTCCCCACAGAACAGGGTTAGATCTAGAAAATGAAGTGTATAATTTAGGTAACTATTCTTCGAATTTCATGGTCCTGAATGTTCAGTCTGATTCCACTCCAGACTTACCTGCTATTTCAGTACTACCAGTTAAAGGCGAATTATGTGTCCGAAATAATGGTTCCGTACACGTAGGACATAGTGATTGTACTACTATTGTCAAGTATAGTGACAGTGGGAAATCTATTTTCAAAGCTTCACGTCATTCTTATTTTATTTGTGGTCAAACTGCATATGTTCGTCTGCCCCTCGATTGGGAGGGAACCTGTTACATTGCCTTCCTACTGCCACCAGTTTTCCTAGCCCCATCTGATTATCATAGAAACACACATCTAGTACACATTAGACATAGAAGGGAGTCCCCCATTGTCGATTATACTGAAACTGCCCTAGAACAGTATACAGATTTCAACAGAGGTTTCTTTTTCTTTATAGGACCTATCCAGAATAGTAAGCTAATCCGTAGGTTAACCAGAACCCTTGAAGCTGTAGTCAATGAGACTGCCTCTGCTCTAGGTAACTTAACCGAAGAGCAATCTGCTATGAGATTTGTCGTTTTACAGAATCGTCTCGTCCTTGACGTCATACTGGCCGATAGGGGCGGGGCCTGTAGAGTCATCGGATCTAGTTGCTGCATTTTCATTCCAAATAACGCGCCGTCTGTTTATTCAGCTATAACCAGACTCCATAAAATTGCCCATCTGTTACACCAAGATCCAGGCACCTGGACATGGTCCGGTTGGTTCTGGAATATAATTTCCGCCTGGGGATGGAAAGTATTGTCCTTTCTAGGTATTGCAGTAGCGATCATATTCAGCTGCTGCCTCTGTATACAATGTGGCCCTGCGATTTGCGGCATTTGTGCTACATCATGTATTCCTAGTCCCAAGCCCCGTTCTAAATCCCGTTCCAGGATAATTCGAGACGAGCAAATGATACTGTATGAAATGATAGATGGTATCATGAATATTGATGTTTCCTGATGGAAACGTAGTGACAAGGAGGGAATGTGGAAAAGTAAATATTGTCATGTTCTGTGTCCCTACGTGTCATCCATCATATGTTATATGTGCATGATTAAATATGCATATGCATTCCCTATGTTTGTTTATAGACGCAATTACAGTTGTGTCCACTTCTAGTATGCCAGTTTCCAGTTCTCGTGAATACTACGAATATCAGGCCTATGTAAAATTACGTTGCCACGTTTCTCAGTGTGCACGTTATTTCATTGTAAAGTCCCCGTTTCTAGGCCTCAGAAGGGCCTGGACACCAGATTCAGCTCCTGTCTCCTGAAGCCTCGCTGAGGAGCGATACAGCCCCCACCTGTATCCTCGACCCTTCACTTACTTCCTGCCTCGCAGTGCCCGACTCAGCCTGGCTCTGCCTCTGAGTCTGCCAAGAGTATGTTATGATTCCAGTTATCAGTTCAGTCCTCCTTCTCTGCATTCCTAAAGCTACTGAATCGCATCAATAGTTTCCGTCATTGTCTAGCCTTCACGTCTCCATGTAAGAGAAATACTGCATTTAATGGTCATTTAATATTCTTCATCACGCACTACATGTAGAATAATGCATGGTCCAGTCATAGTGTCTGTTAGCCTTTCCCCTCCTGACTTCTAGTTTATATCAACATGTTCTCTAAACATCAGATACTAGATACTGTTTAGGTACATGTCGCCCTGACTCTCCAGACTTCAGTCTCTGCTCCTAGCACAGAGTTCGAAGCCCCCAGCTTCTCCTAGTAATACGTCATTGCCAGCTTGCGCGCACCATCAGGTTAGAGGTCCCGGCTCCTCAGGTAGCCCCCTCCATGGTTTCCGCCCCATTCATGACATATTCTGTTACGTTTGCATCACATGTCTATGTATACGCCCTGTTACACCTCTTTTCACCCTTATCTTTCGCGACTGCTACGCATCACGCCTATTGCTCCACCCACTGCTACGCCTATTGCAATGTAATGCTATGTGTTTGCGTTATGTATATATGATCGTGCACTGTTATTAAAAAGTTATCCTTCCTTAGCGCGCTCATCCCAGATCCAGCCCCAGCAGCTGCTGGGCCCTGCCTTCCTATTCCTGTGCAGGTCGTCCTGTTCCTGTCCTTATGCTGTATTAAACCTGCAAAACTCCTACTACCTCGAATCTTGACTCTTATTTATTGAGCTATCTGTTATTCATTTATTCATTAAAAAATAGGGTATTATTTATTTATTTACCACAGTTTCTTTATAGAAACTAACAGTTAAATATTGGAATAATTGAAAATTAGTTGAAAAAAACAGCCTTTTGTCTCAACATTTTCACCTGTAACTTCTAGTAATTTTGACAGCTCTTTGAAAGCAATATACCGTTACATCCGTTTGACCTTCCTGGTTTTGGGGATATACAGGACTTGTAGTTTCACCAAGAACACGATGAACCCAGAGCCAAAAACTGAGCAGCAACTTGCAATGGTATTTTATTATTTACCGGGTATAGGGGCATTTATTCTTGGAAAATGTATACATGGAAAAATCGGTATGAAAGACACCTATGTATTTCTGAATTGGGTACAAACTATAGAGTTTAGAAACAGTATAATTTGCACATTTTCAAAATTGGGAATATTCTTACTAGCATGAGAATTATTGGTCATTTTTCAAAATGATTTTTTTTTTACACAATATCTTTCATAGGGAAGGGAGAAATGCATACAAAATAGCTTATAACAGTTGATTTACAAATCTGAATTACCCTAAGTCTCCCGATAAAAACGGTACCTCACTTGTGTAGGTCGGCCTTGTGCCTGCGACAGGAAACGGCGCAAAATGCAACGTGGTCACACCTCAATTTTGCAGTTAAAAATGTACCCTTTTATGGCAAAGTGCCTAGCTGTAGTTTTTGCACCCTAGCTCTGCCGGCACCTAGGGAAACCTAGCAAACCTATACCTTTTTGAAACCTAGACACCCAGGGGAATTCAGGATGGGGTGACTCGACTGCCTCCCACCAGGTTCTGTTACCCAGAATCCCTTGCAAACCTAAAAAATTGGAGAAAAAAATACGCATTTTCCTCACATTTCTGTGGTGGAAAGTTCTGGAATTTGCGTGCATCAACAAATTTCCACCCACCTCGCGTTCCCCAAAGTCTTATGAGAAAAATGGTACCACACTTGCCTGGGTCTGCCTAGTGCCTGCGACAGGAAACGGCGCAAAACGCAATGTGGTCACACCTCAATTTCGCAGTCACAACTGGCCCTTTTTTGGCAAAGTGCCTACCTGTAGTTTTTTAACCCTAGCTCTGCCGGCACCTAGGAAAACCTAGCGAACCTATATATTTTTGAAAACTAGGCACAAAGGGGAACTCATGATGGTGTGACTCGATTGCCTCCCACCAGGTTCTGTTACCCAGAATCCCTTGCAAAGCTAAAAAATTGACACAAAAAAAGCATTTTCCTCACATTTCTGTGATGGAAAGTTCTGAAATCTGTGTGGATCAACAAATTTCCACCCACCCGGCGTTCCCCCAGGTTTTCCGAGAAAAATGGTACCTCACTTGCCTGGGTCTGCCTATTTCCTGCGACAGGAAACAGCGCAAAACACAATGTGGTTGCACCTCAATTTCGCAGTCAAAACTGGCTCTTTTTTGGCAAAGTGCCTACCTTTCGTTTTTGAACCCTAGTTCTGCCGGCACCTAGGGAAACCTAGCAAACCTATACATTTTTGAAAACTAGACACCCAGGGGAATTCAGGATGGGGTGACTTGACTGCCTCCCACCAGGTTCTGTTACCCAGAATCCCTTGCAAAGCTAATAAATTGACAAACAAAACACATTTTCCTCACATTTCTGTGGTGGAAAGTTCTGGAATCTGCGTGGATCAACAAATTTCCACCAACCCCGCGCTTCCCCAGGTCTCCCGAGAAAAATGGTACCTCACTTGCCTGGGTCTGCCTTGTGCCTGCGACAGGAAACGGCGTAAAACGCAACATGGTGGCACCTCAATTTTGAAGTCAAAACTGGCACTTTTTTGGGAAAGTGCCTACCTGTAGATTTTGAACCCTAGCTCTGACGGCACCTAGGGAAACCTAGCAAACCTATACATTTTTGACAACTAGACACCCAGGGGAATTCATGATGGGGTGACTCGACTGCCTCCCACCAGGTTCTGTTACCCAGAATCCCTTGCAAAGCTAAAAAATTGACAAACAAAATGCATTTTCCGCACATTTCTATGGTGGAAAGTTCTGGAAACTGCGTGTATCAACAAATTTCCACCCACCCCGCGTTCCCCCAGGTCTCCCAAAAAAAATGGTACCTCACTTGCCTGGGTCTACCTAGTGCCTGCGAAAGGAAACAGTGCAAAACGCAACGTGGTCGCACCTCAATTTCGCAGTGAAAACGGGCCCTTTTTTGGCAAAGTGTCTACCTTTTGTTTTTGAACCCTAGCTCTGCCGGCACCTAGGAAAACCTAGCAAACCTATACATTTTTGAAAGCTAGACACCCAGGGAAACTCAGGATGGGGTGACTCAACTGCCTCCCACCAGGTTCTGTTACCCAGAATCCCTTGAAAATCTAACAAATTGACAAAAAAACGCATTTTCCTCACATTTCTGTGGTGGAAAGTTCTGGAATCTGCGTGAATCAACAAATTTCCACCCACCCCGTGTTCCCCCAGGTCTCCCAAAAAAATGGTACCTCACTTGCCTGGGTCTGCCTAGTGCCTGCGACAGGAAACAGCGCAAAACGCAACGTGATCGCACCTCAATTTCGCAGTGAAAACGGGCCCTTTTTTGGCAAAGTGCCTACCTTTCGTTTTTGAACCCTAGCTCTGCCGGCACCTAGGGAAACCTAGCAAACCTATACATTTCTGAAAACTAGACACCCAGGGAAATTCAGGATGGGGTGACTCGACTGCCTTCCACCAGGTTCTGTTACCCAGAATCCCTTGCAAAGCTAAAGAATTGACCCAAAAACACATTTTCCTCACATTTCTGTGGTGGAAAGTTCTGGATTCTGCGTGGATCAAAGGATTTCTACCCACCCCGCGTTCCCCCTGGTCTCCTGAGAAAAATGGTACCTCACTTGCCTGTGTCTGCCTTGTGCCTGCAACAGGAAACGGCGCAAAACGCAACGTTGTCGCACCTCATTTTCACAGTCAAAACTGGCCCTTTTTTGGCAAAGTGCCCACCTGTAGTTTTTGAACGCTAGCTCTGCTGGCACCTAGGGAAACCAAGCAAACCTATACATTTTTGAAAACTAGACACCCAGGGGAATTCATGATGGGGTGACTCGACTGCCTCCCACCAGGTTCTGAACCCAGAATCCCATCCAAACCTAAAAAATTGACAAAGAAAATGCATTTTCCTCACATTTCTGTGGTGGAAAGTTCTGAAATCTGCGTGGATCAACACATTTCCACCCACCCACCGTTTCCCAAGGTCTCCCAAGAAAAATGGTACCTCACTTGCCTGGGTCTTCCTAGTGCCTGCAACAGGAAACGGTGCAAAACGCAACGTGGTCGCACCTCAATTTTGCAGTCAAAACTGGCCCTTTTTTGGGAAAGTGCCTACCTGTAGTTTTTTAACCCTAGCTCTGACGGCACCTAAGGAAACTAGCAAACCTATACATTTTTTAAAACTAGACACCCAGGGGAATTCATGATGGAGTGACTCAACTGCCTCCCACCAGGTTCTGTTACTCAGAATCCCTTGCAAAACTAAAAAATTGACAAAAAAATGCATTTTCCTCACATTTCTGTGGTGGAAAGTTCTGGAATCTGCGTGGATAAACAAATTTCTACCCACCCCGTGTTTCCCCAGGTCTCCCGAAAAAAATGGTACCTCACTTGCCTGGGTCTGCCTAGTGCCTGTGACAGGAAACGGCACAAAACGCAACGTGGTTGCACCTCAATTTTGCAGTCAAAACTGGCCCTTTTTTGGCAAAGTGCCTACCTTTCATTTTTGAACCCTAGCTCTGCCGGCACCTAGGGAAACCTAGCAAACCTATACATTTTTGAAAACTAGACACCCAGGGAAATTCAGGATGGGGTGACTCGACTGCCCACCACCAGGTTCTGTTACCCAGAATCCCTTGCAAAGCTAAATAATTGTCAAACAAAACGCATTTTCCTCACATTTCTGTGGTGGAAAGTTCTGGATTCTGCGTGGATCAACAAATTTCCACCCACCCCGCGTTTCTCCTGGTCTCCCGAGAAAAATGGTACCTCACTTGCCTGGGTCTGCCTTGTGCCTGCGACAGGAAACGGTGCAAAACGCAACGTGGTCACACCTAAATTTCGCAGTCAAAACTGGCCCTTTTTGGGCAAAGTGCCTACCTTTAGTTTTTGAACCCTAGCTCTGCCGACACCTAGGGAAACCTAGCAAACCTATACATTTTTGAAAACTAGACACCCAGGGAAATTCAGGATGGGATAACTCCACTGCCTCCCACCAGGTTCTATTACCCAGAATCCCTTGCAAAGCTACAAAAACTTGACAAAAAAAACACATTTTCCTCACATTTCTGTGGTGGAAAGTTCTGGAATCTGCGTAGATAAACAAATTTCTACCCACCCCGCGTTTCCCCAGGTCTCCTGATAAAAATGGTACCTCACTTGCCTGGGTCTGCCTAGTGCCTACGACAGGAAACGGTGCAAAACGCAACGTGGTCACACCTCAATTTCGCAGTCAAAATTGGCCCTTTTTTGGCAAAGTGCCTACCTTTCATTTTTGAACCCTAGCTCTGCCGGCACCTAGGGAAACCTAGCAAACCTATACATTTTTGAAAACTAGACACCCAGGGAAATTCAGGATGGGGTGACTCGACTGCCTCCCACCAGGGTCCGTTACCCAGAATTCCTTGCAAACTTAATAAATTGACAAACAAAATGCATTTTCCTCACATTTCTGTGGTGGAAAGTTATGGAATCTGCGTGGATCAACACATTTCCACCCACCCCGCGTTACCCCAGGTCTCCCGTATAAAATGGTACCTCACTTGCCTGGGTCTGCCTAGTGCCTGCGACAGGAAACAGCACAAAATTCAACGTGGTCGCACCTCAATTTCGCGCGTGAAAACAGGCCCTTTTTTGGCAAAGTGCCTACCTTTCGTATTTGAACCCTAGCTCTGCCGGCACCTAGGGAAACCTAGCAAACCTATACATTTTTGAAAACTAGACACCCAGGGAAATTCATGATGGTGTGACTCGACTGCCTCCCACCAGGTTCTGTTACCCAGAATCCCTTGCAAAGCTAAAAAAGTGACAAAAAAACGCATTTTCCTCAAATGCCTGTGGTGGAAAGTTCTGGAATCTGCGAGGATAAACAAATTTCAACCCACCCCACGTTCCCCCAGGTCTCCCGAGAAAAAAGGTACCTCACTTGCCTGGGTCTGCCTAGTGCCTGCGACTGGAAACGGCGCAAAACGCAACGCGGTCGCACTTCAATTTCGCAGTCAAAACTGGCCCTTTTTTGGCAAAGTGCCTACCTTTCATTTTTTAACCCTAGCTCTTCCGGCACTTAGGGAAACCTAGCAAACCTATACATTTTTGAAAACTAGACGCCCAGGGTAATTCAGGATGGGGTGACTCGACTGCCTCCCACCAGGTTATGTTACCCAGAATCCCTCGCAAAGCTAAAAAATTGACAAAAAAGCGCATTTTCCTCAAATGTCTGTGCTGGAAAGTTCTGGATTCTGCGTGGATCAACAAATTTCCACCCACTCCGCGTTCCACCAGGTCTCCCGAGAAAAATGGTACCTCACTTGCCTGGGTCAGCCTTGTGCCTGCGAAATGAAATGGCGCAAAACGCAACGTGGTCGCACCTCAATTTTGGAGTCAAAACTGGCCCTTTTTTGGGAAAGTGCCTACCTGTAGTTTTTGAACCCTAGCTCTGACGGCACCTAGGGAAACTAGCAAACCTATACATTTTTTAAAACTAGACACCCAGGGGAATTCATGATGGAGTGACTCAACTGCCTCCCACCAGGTTCTGTTACTCAGAATCCCTTGCAAAACTAAAAAAGTGGCAAAAAAATGCATTTTCCTCACATTTCTGTGGTGGAAAGTTCTGGAATCTGCGTGGATAAACAAATTTCTACCCACCCATGTTCCCCCAGGTCTCCCGAAAAGAATGGTACCTCACTTGCCTGGGTCTGCCTAGTGCCTGTGACATGAAACGGCAAAAAACGCAACGTGGTTGCACCTCAATTTTGCAGTCAAAACTGGCCCTTTTTTGGCAAAGGGCCTACCTTTCATTTTTGAACCCTAGCTCTGCCGGCACCTAGGGAAACCTAGCAAACCTATACATTTTTGAAAACTAGACACCCAGGGAAATGCAGGATGGGGTGACTCGACTGCCCCCCACCAGGTTCTGTTATCCAGAATCCCTTGCAAAGCTAAATATTTGTTAAAAAAAAGGCATTTTCCTCACATTTCTGTGGTGGAAAGTTCTGGATTCTGCGTGGATCAACAAATTTCCACCCATCCCGTGTTTCCCCTGGTCTCCCGAGAAAAATGGTACCTCACTTGCCTAGGTCTGCCTTGTGCCTGCGACAGGAAACGGTGCAAAACGCAACATGGTCACACCTCAATTTCGCAGTCAAAATTGGCCCTTTTTTGGCAAAGTGCCTACCTTTCGTTTTTGAACCCTAGCTCTGCCGGCACCTAGGGAAACCTAGCAAACCTATACATTTTTGAAAACTAGACATCCAGGGAAATTCAGGATGGGGTGACTCGACTGCCTCCCACCAGGTTCTGTTACCCAGAATTCCTTGCAAACTTAATAAATTGACAAACAAAATGCATTTTCCTCACATTTCTGTGGTGGAAAGTTCTGGAATCTGCGTGGATCAACAAATTTCCACCCACCCCGTGTTCCCCCAGGTCTCCCGAGAAAAATGGTACCTCACTTGCCTGGGTCTGCTTAGTGCCTGCGACAGGAAACAGCGCAAAACGCAACGTGGTCGCACCTCAATTTCGCAGTGAAAACTGGCCCTTTTTTGGCAAAGTGCCTACCTTTCGGTTTTGAACCCTAGCTCTGCCGGTACCTAGGGAAACCTAGCAAACCTATACATTTTTGAAAACTAGACACCCAGGGAAATTCAGGATGGGGTGACTCGACTGCGCCCCACCAGGTTCTGTTACCCAGAATCCCTTGCAAAGCTAAAAAATTGTCAAACAAAACGCATTTTCCTCACATTTCTGTGGTGGAAAGTTCTGGATTCTGCGTGGATCAACAAATTTCCACCCACCCCGCGTTTCCCCTGGTCTCCCGAGAAAAATGGTACCTCACTTGCCTGGGTCTGCCTTGTGCCTGCGACAGGAAACGGTGCAAAATGCAACGTGGTCACACCTCAATTTCGCAGTCAAAACTGGCCCTTTTTGGGCAAAGTGCCTACCTTTAGTTTTTTAACCCTAGCTCTGCCGGCACCTAGGGAAACCTAGCAAACCTATACATTTTTGAAAACTAGACACCCAGGGAAATTCAGGATGGGATAACTCCACTGCCTCCCACCAGGTTCTATTACCCAGAATCCCTTGCAAAGCTAAAAAACTTGACAAAAAAAACACATTTTCCTCACATTTCTGTGGTGGAAAGTTCTGGAATCTGCGTAGATAAACAAATTTCTACCCACCCCGCGTTCCCCCAGGTCTCCTGATAAAAATGGTACCTCACTTGCCTGGGTCTGCCTAGTGCCTGCGACAGGAAACGGCGCAAAACGCAACGTGGTCGCACCTCAATTTCGCAGTCAAAACTGGCCCTTTTTTGGCAAAGTGCCTACCTTTTGTTTTTGAACCCTAGCTCTGCCGGCACTTAGGGAAACCTAGCAAATCTATACATTTTTGAAAACTAGACACCCAGGGAAATTCAGGATGGGGTGACTCGACTGCGCCCCACCAGGTTCTGTTACCCAGAATCCCTTGCAAATCTAAAAAATTGTCAAACAAAACGCATTTTCCTCACATTTCTGTGGTGGAAAGTTCTGGATTCTGCGTGGATCAACAAATTTACACCCACCCCGCGTTTCTCCTGGTCTCCCGAGAAAAATGGTACCTCACTTGCCTGGGTCTGCCTTGTGCCTGCGACAGGAAATGGCGCAAAACGCAATGTAGTCGCACCTCAATTTTGGAGTCAAAACTGGCCCTTTTTTGGGAAAGTGCCTACCTGTAGTTTTTTAACCCTAGCTCTGACGGCACCTAGGGAAACTAGCAAACCTATACATTTTTTAAAACTAGACACCCAGGGGAATTCATGAAGGAGTGACTCAACTGCCTCCCACCAGGTTCTGTTACTCAGAATCCCTTGCAAAACTAAAAAATTGACAAAAAAATGCATTTTCCTCACATTTCTGTGGTGGAAAGTTCTGGAATCTGCGTGGATAAACAAATTTCTACCCACCCCGTGTTCCCCAGGTCTCCCGAAAAAAATGGTACCTCACTTGCCTGGGTCTGCCTAGTGCCTGTGACAGGAAACGGCACAAAACGCAACGTGGTTGCACCTCAATTTTGCAGTCAAAACTGGCCCTTTTTTGGCAAAGTGCCTACCTTTCATTTTTGAACCCTAGCTCTGCCGGCACCTAGGGAAACCTAGCAAACCTATACATTTTTGAAAACTAGACACCCAGGGAAATTCAGGATGGGGTGACTCGACTGCCCCCCACCAGGTTCTGTTACCCAGAATCCCTTGCAAAGCTAAATAATTGTCAAACAAAATGCATTTTCCTCACATTTCTGTGGTGGAAAGTTCTGGATTCTGCGTGGATCAACAAATTTTCACCCACCCCGCGTTTCCCCTGGTCTCCCGAGAAAAATGGTACCTCACTTGCCTGGGTCTGCCTTGTGCCTGCGACAGGAAACGGTGCAAAACGCAACGTGGTCACACCTAAATTTCGCAGTCAAAACTGGCCCTTTTTGGGCAAAGTGCCTACCTTTAGTTTTTGAACCCTAGCTCTGCCGGCACCTAGGGAAACCTAGCAAACCTATACATTTTTGAAAACTAGACACCCAGGGAAATTCAGGATGGGATAACTCCACTGCCTCCCACCAGGTTCTATTACCCAGAATCCCTTGCAAAGCTAAAAAACCTGACAAAAAAAACACATTTTCCTCACATTTCTGTGGTGGAAAGTTCTGGAATCTGCGTAGATAAACAAATTTCTACCCACCCCGCGTTCCCCCAGGTCTCCTGATAAAAATGGTACCTCACTTGCCTGGGTCTGCCTAGTGCCTGCGACAGGAAACGGTGCAAAACGCAACGTGGTCACACCTCAATTTCGCAGTCAAAATTGGCCCTTTTTTGGCAAAGTGCCTACCTTTCGTTTTTGAACCCTAGCTCTGCCGGCACCTAGGGAAACCTAGCAAACCTATACATTTTTGAAAACTAGACACCCAGGGAAATTCAGGATGGGGTGACTCGACTGCCTCCCACCAGGTTCTGTTACCCAGAATTCCTTGCAAACTTAATAAATTGACAAACAAAATGCATTTTCCTCCCATTTCTGAGGTGGAAAGTTCTGGAATCTGCGTGGATCAACAAATTTCTACCCACCCCGTGTTCCCCTAGGTCTCCCGAGAAAAATGGTACCTCACTTGCCTGGGTCTGCTTAGTGCCTGCGACAGGAAACAGCGCAAAACGCAACGTGGTCGCACCTCAATTTCGCAGTGAAAACGGGTTCTTTTTTGGCTAAGTGCCTACCTTTTGTTTTTGAACCCTAGCTCTGCCGGCGCCTAGGGAAACCTAGCAAACCTATATATTTTTGAAAACTAGACACCCAGGGGAACTCAGGATGGGGTGACTCAACTGCCTCCCACCAGGTTCTGTTGCCCAGATTCCCTTGCAAATCTAAACAATTGACAAAAAAACGCATTTTCCTCATATTTCTGTGGTGGAAATTTCTGGAATCTGCATGGATCAACAAATTCCCACCCACCCTGCGTTCCCCCAGGTCTCCCAAAAAAAATGACACCTTACTTGCCTGGGTCTGCCTAGTGCCTGCGACAGGAAACAGCGCAAAACGCAACGTGGTCGCACCTCAATTTCGCAGTGAAAACTGGCCCTTTTTTGGTAAAGTGCCTACCTTTCGGTTTTGAACCCTAGCTCTGCCGGTACCTAGGGAAACCTAGCAAACCTATACATTTTTGAAAACTAGACACCGAGGGAAATTCAGGATGGGGTGACTCGACTGCGCCCCACCAGGTTCTGTTACCCAGAATCCCTTGCAAAGCTAAAAAACTTGTCAAACAAAACGCATTTTCCTCACATTTCTGTGGTGGAAAGTTCTGGATTCTGCGTGGATCAACAAATTTCCACCCACCCCGCGTTTCCCCTGGTCTCCCGAGAAAAATGGTACCTCACTTGCCTGGGTCTGCCTTGTGCCTGCGACAGGAAACGGTGCAAAACGCAACGTGGTCACACCTCAATTTCGCAGTCAAAACTGGCCCTTTTTGGGCAAAGTGCCTACCTTTAGTTTTTGAACCCTAGCTCTGCCGGCACCTAGGGAAACCTAGCAAACCTATACATTTTTGAAAACTAGACACCCAGGGAAATTCAGGATGGGATGACTCGACTGCCCCCCACCAGGTTCTGTTACCCAGAATCCCTTGCAAAGCTAAAAAATTGTCAAACAAAACGCATTTTCCTCACATTTCTGTGGTGGAAAGTTCTGGATTCTGCGTGGCTCAACAAATTTCCACCCACCCCGCGTTTCCCCTGGTCTCCCGAGAAAAATGGTACCTCACTTGCCTGGGTCTGCCTTGTGCCTGCGACAGGAAGCGGTGCAAAACGCAACGTGGTCACACCTCAATTTCGCAGTCAAAACTGGCCCTTTTTGGGCAAAGTGCCTACCTTTCGTTTTTGAACCCTAGCTCTGCCGGCACCTAGGGAAACCTAGCAAACCTATACATTTTTGAAAACTAGTCACCCAGGGGAATTCATGATGGGGTGACTCAACTGCCTCCCACCAGGTTCTGTTACCCAGAATCGCTTGCAAATCTAAAACATTGTCAAAAAAAGGCATTTTCCTCATATTTCTGTGGTGGAAATTTCTGGAATCTGCGTGGATCAACAAATTCCCACCCACCCCGAGTTCCCCCTGGTCTCCCCAAAAAAATGGTACCTTACTTGCCTGGGTCTGCCTAGTGCCTGCGACAGAAAACAGCGTAAAACGCAACGTGGTCGCACCTCAATTTCGCAGTGAAAACTGGCCCTTTTTTGGTAAAGTGCCTACCTTTCGGATTTTAACCCTAGCTCTGCCGGCACCTAGGGAAACCTAGCAAACCTATACATTTTTGAAAACTAGACTCCCAGGGGAATTCATGATGGTGTGACTCTACTGCCTCCCACCAGGTTCTGTTACCCAGAATCCCTTGCAAATCTAAAAAATAGACAAAAAATGCATTTTCCTCATATTTCTGTGGTGGAAAGTTCTGGAATCTGCGTGGATAAACACATTTCTACCCACCCCGTGTTCCCCCAGGTCTCCCGAGAAAAATGGTACCTCACTTGCCTGGGTCTGCCTAGTGCCTGTGACAGGAAACGGCACAAAACGCAACGTGGTCGCACCTCAATTTCACAGTCAAAACTGGCCCTTTTTTGGCAAAGTGCCTACCTTTCATTTTTGAACCCTAGCTCTGCCGGCACCTAGGGAAACCTAGCAAACCTATAAATTTTTGAAAACTAGACACCCAGGGAAATTCAGGATGGGGTGACTCGACTGCCTCCCACCAGGGTCCGTTACCCAGAATTCCTTGCAAACTTAATAAATTGACAAACAAAATGCATTTTCCTCACATTTCTGTGGTGGAAAGTTATGGAATCTGCGTGGATCAACACATTTCCACCCACCCCGCGTTACCCCAGGTCTCCCGTATAAAATGGTACCTCACTTGCCTGGGTCTGCCTAGTGCCTGCGACAGGAAACAGCACAAAATTCAACGTGGTCGCACCTCAATTTCGCGCGTGAAAACAGGCCCTTTTTTGGCAAAGTGCCTACCTTTCGTATTTGAACCCTAGCTCTGCCGGCACCTAGGGAAACCTAGCAAACCTATACATTTTTGAAAACTAGACACCCAGGGAAATTCATGATGGTGTGACTCGACTGCCTCCCACCAGGTTCTGTTACCCAGAATCCCTTGCAAAGCTAAAAAAGTGACAAAAAAACGCATTTTCCTCAAATGCCTGTGGTGGAAAGTTCTGGAATCTGCGAGGATAAACAAATTTCAACCCACCCCACGTTCCCCCAGGTCTCCCGAGAAAAAAGGTACCTCACTTGCCTGGGTCTGCCTAGTGCCTGCGACTGGAAACGGCGCAAAACGCAACGCGGTCGCACTTCAATTTCGCAGTCAAAACTGGCCCTTTTTTGGCAAAGTGCCTACCTTTCATTTTTTAACCCTAGCTCTTCCGGCACTTAGGGAAACCTAGCAAACCTATACATTTTTGAAAACTAGACGCCCAGGGTAATTCAGGATGGGGTGACTCGACTGCCTCCCACCAGGTTATGTTACCCAGAATCCCTCGCAAAGCTAAAAAATTGACAAAAAAGCGCATTTTCCTCAAATGTCTGTGCTGGAAAGTTCTGGATTCTGCGTGGATCAACAAATTTCCACCCACTCCGCGTTCCACCAGGTCTCCCGAGAAAAATGGTACCTCACTTGCCTGGGTCAGCCTTGTGCCTGCGAAATGAAATGGCGCAAAACGCAACGTGGTCGCACCTCAATTTTGGAGTCAAAACTGGCCCTTTTTTGGGAAAGTGCCTACCTGTAGTTTTTGAACCCTAGCTCTGACGGCACCTAGGGAAACTAGCAAACCTATACATTTTTTAAAACTAGACACCCAGGGGAATTCATGATGGAGTGACTCAACTGCCTCCCACCAGGTTCTGTTACTCAGAATCCCTTGCAAAACTAAAAAAGTGGCAAAAAAATGCATTTTCCTCACACATCTGTGGTGGAAAGTTCTGGAATCTGCGTGGATAAACAAATTTCTACCCACCCGTGTTCCCCCAGGTCTCCCGAAAAGAATGGTACCTCACTTGCCTGGGTCTGCCTAGTGCCTGTGACATGAAACGGCAAAAAACGCAACGTGGTTGCACCTCAATTTTGCAGTCAAAACTGGCCCTTTTTTGGCAAAGGGCCTACCTTTCATTTTTGAACCCTAGCTCTGCCGGCACCTAGGGAAACCTAGCAAACCTATACATTTTTGAAAACTAGACACCCAGGGAAATGCAGGATGGGGTGACTCGACTGCCCCCCACCAGGTTCTGTTATCCAGAATCCCTTGCAAAGCTAAATATTTGTTAAAAAAAAGGCATTTTCCTCACATTTCTGTGGTGGAAAGTTCTGGATTCTGCGTGGATCAACAAATTTCCACCCATCCCGTGTTTCCCCTGGTCTCCCGAGAAAAATGGTACCTCACTTGCCTAGGTCTGCCTTGTGCCTGCGACAGGAAACGGTGCAAAACGCAACATGGTCACACCTCAATTTCGCAGTCAAAATTGGCCCTTTTTTGGCAAAGTGCCTACCTTTCGTTTTTGAACCCTAGCTCTGCCGGCACCTAGGGAAACCTAGCAAACCTATACATTTTTGAAAACTAGACATCCAGGGAAATTCAGGATGGGGTGACTCGACTGCCTCCCACCAGGTTCTGTTACCCAGAATTCCTTGCAAACTTAATAAATTGACAAACAAAATGCATTTTCCTCACATTTCTGTGGTGGAAAGTTCTGGAATCTGCGTGGATCAACAAATTTCCACCCACCCCGTGTTCCCCCAGGTCTCCCGAGAAAAATGGTACCTCACTTGCCTGGGTCTGCTTAGTGCCTGCGACAGGAAACAGCGCAAAACGCAACGTGGTCGCACCTCAATTTCGCAGTGAAAACTGGCCCTTTTTTGGCAAAGTGCCTACCTTTCGGTTTTGAACCCTAGCTCTGCCGGTACCTAGGGAAACCTAGCAAACCTATACATTTTTGAAAACTAGACACCCAGGGAAATTCAGGATGGGGTGACTCGACTGCGCCCCACCAGGTTCTGTTACCCAGAATCCCTTGCAAAGCTAAAAAATTGTCAAACAAAACGCATTTTCCTCACATTTCTGTGGTGGAAAGTTCTGGATTCTGCGTGGATCAACAAATTTCCACCCACCCCGCGTTTCCCCTGGTCTCCCGAGAAAAATGGTACCTCACTTGCCTGGGTCTGCCTTGTGCCTGCGACAGGAAACGGTGCAAAATGCAACGTGGTCACACCTCAATTTCGCAGTCAAAACTGGCCCTTTTTGGGCAAAGTGCCTACCTTTAGTTTTTTAACCCTAGCTCTGCCGGCACCTAGGGAAACCTAGCAAACCTATACATTTTTGAAAACTAGACACCCAGGGAAATTCAGGATGGGATAACTCCACTGCCTCCCACCAGGTTCTATTACCCAGAATCCCTTGCAAAGCTAAAAAACTTGACAAAAAAACACATTTTCCTCACATTTCTGTGGTGGAAAGTTCTGGAATCTGCGTAGATAAACAAATTTCTACCCACCCCGCGTTCCCCCAGGTCTCCTGATAAAAATGGTACCTCACTTGCCTGGGTCTAAATAGTGCCTGCGACAGGAAACGGCGGAAAACGCAACGTGGTCGCACCTCAATTTCGCAGTCAAAACTGGCCCTTTTTTGGCAAAGTGCCTACCTTTTGTTTTTGAACCCTAGCTCTGCCGGCACTTAGGGAAACCTAGCAAATCTATACATTTTTGAAAACTAGACACCCAGGGAAATTCAGGATGGGGTGACTCGACTGCGCCCCACCAGGTTCTGTTACCCAGAATCCCTTGCAAATCTAAAAAATTGTCAAACAAAACGCATTTTCCTCACATTTCTGTGGTGGAAAGTTCTGGATTCTGCGTGGATCAACAAATTTACACCCACCCCGCGTTTCTCCTGGTCTCCCGAGAAAAATGGTACCTCACTTGCCTGGGTCTGCCTTGTGCCTGCGACAGGAAATGGCGCAAAACGCAATGTAGTCGCACCTCAATTTTGGAGTCAAAACTGGCCCTTTTTTGGGAAAGTGCCTACCTGTAGTTTTTTAACCCTAGCTCTGACGGCACCTAGGGAAACTAGCAAACCTATACATTTTTTAAAACTAGACACCCAGGGGAATTCATGAAGGAGTGACTCAACTGCCTCCCACCAGGTTCTGTTACTCAGAATCCCTTGCAAAACTAAAAAATTGACAAAAAAATGCATTTTCCTCACATTTCTGTGGTGGAAAGTTCTGGAATCTGCGTGGATAAACAAATTTCTACCCACCCCGTGTTCCCCAGGTCTCCCGAAAAAAATGGTACCTCACTTGCCTGGGTCTGCCTAGTGCCTGTGACAGGAAACGGCACAAAACGCAACGTGGTTGCACCTCAATTTTGCAGTCAAAACTGGCCCTTTTTTGGCAAAGTGCCTACCTTTCATTTTTGAACCCTAGCTCTGCCGGCACCTAGGGAAACCTAGCAAACCTATACATTTTTGAAAACTAGACACCCAGGGAAATTCAGGATGGGGTGACTCGACTGCCCCCCACCAGGTTCTGTTACCCAGAATCCCTTGCAAAGCTAAATAATTGTCAAACAAAATGCATTTTCCTCACATTTCTGTGGTGGAAAGTTCTGGATTCTGCGTGGATCAACAAATTTTCACCCACCCCGCGTTTCCCCTGGTCTCCCGAGAAAAATGGTACCTCACTTGCCTGGGTCTGCCTTGTGCCTGCGACAGGAAACGGTGCAAAACGCAACGTGGTCACACCTAAATTTCGCAGTCAAAACTGGCCCTTTTTGGGCAAAGTGCCTACCTTTAGTTTTTGAACCCTAGCTCTGCCGGCACCTAGGGAAACCTAGCAAACCTATACATTTTTGAAAACTAGACACCCAGGGAAATTCAGGATGGGATAACTCCACTGCCTCCCACCAGGTTCTATTACCCAGAATCCCTTGCAAAGCTAAAAAACCTGACAAAAAAAACACATTTTCCTCACATTTCTGTGGTGGAAAGTTCTGGAATCTGCGTAGATAAACAAATTTCTACCCACCCCGCGTTCCCCCAGGTCTCCTGATAAAAATGGTACCTCACTTGCCTGGGTCTGCCTAGTGCCTGCGACAGGAAACGGTGCAAAACGCAACGTGGTCACACCTCAATTTCGCAGTCAAAATTGGCCCTTTTTTGGCAAAGTGCCTACCTTTCGTTTTTGAACCCTAGCTCTGCCGGCACCTAGGGAAACCTAGCAAACCTATACATTTTTGAAAACTAGACACCCAGGGAAATTCAGGATGGGGTGACTCGACTGCCTCCCACCAGGTTCTGTTACCCAGAATTCCTTGCAAACTTAATAAATTGACAAACAAAATGCATTTTCCTCCCATTTCTGAGGTGGAAAGTTCTGGAATCTGCGTGGATCAACAAATTTCTACCCACCCCGTGTTCCCCTAGGTCTCCCGAGAAAAATGGTACCTCACTTGCCTGGGTCTGCTTAGTGCCTGCGACAGGAAACAGCGCAAAACGCAACGTGGTCGCACCTCAATTTCGCAGTGAAAACGGGTTCTTTTTTGGCTAAGTGCCTACCTTTTGTTTTTGAACCCTAGCTCTGCCGGCGCCTAGGGAAACCTAGCAAACCTATATATTTTTGAAAACTAGACACCCAGGGGAACTCAGGATGGGGTGACTCAACTGCCTCCCACCAGGTTCTGTTGCCCAGATTCCCTTGCAAATCTAAACAATTGACAAAAAAACGCATTTTCCTCATATTTCTGTGGTGGAAATTTCTGGAATCTGCATGGATCAACAAATTCCCACCCACCCTGCGTTCACCCAGGTCTCCCAAAAAAAATGACACCTTACTTGCCTGGGTCTGCCTAGTGCCTGCGACAGGAAACAGCGCAAAACGCAACGTGGTCGCACCTCAATTTCGCAGTGAAAACTGGCCCTTTTTTGGTAAAGTGCCTACCTTTCGGTTTTGAACCCTAGCTCTGCCGGTACCTAGGGAAACCTAGCAAACCTATACATTTTTGAAAACTAGACACCGAGGGAAATTCAGGATGGGGTGACTCGACTGCGCCCCACCAGGTTCTGTTACCCAGAATCCCTTGCAAAGCTAAAAAACTTGTCAAACAAAACGCATTTTCCTCACATTTCTGTGGTGGAAAGTTCTGGATTCTGCGTGGATCAACAAATTTCCACCCACCCCGCGTTTCCCCTGGTCTCCCGAGAAAAATGGTACCTCACTTGCCTGGGTCTGCCTTGTGCCTGCGACAGGAAACGGTGCAAAACGCAACGTGGTCACACCTCAATTTCGCAGTCAAAACTGGCCCTTTTTGGGCAAAGTGCCTACCTTTAGTTTTTGAACCCTAGCTCTGCCGGCACCTAGGGAAACCTAGCAAACCTATACATTTTTGAAAAGTAGACACCCAGGGAAATTCAGGATGGGATGACTCGACTGCCCCCCACCAGGTTCTGTTACCCAGAATCCCTTGCAAAGCTAAAAAATTGTCAAACAAAACGCATTTTCCTCACATTTCTGTGGTGGAAAGTTCTGGATTCTGCGTGGCTCAACAAATTTCCACCCACCCCGCGTTTCCCCTGGTCTCCCGAGAAAAATGGTACCTCACTTGCCTGGGTCTGCCTTGTGCCTGCGACAGGAAGCGGTGCAAAACGCAACGTGGTCACACCTCAATTTCGCAGTCAAAACTGGCCCTTTTTGGGCAAAGTGCCTACCTTTCGTTTTTGAACCCTAGCTCTGCCGGCACCTAGGGAAACCTAGCAAACCTATACATTTTTGAAAACTAGTCACCCAGGGGAATTCATGATGGGGTGACTCAACTGCCTCCCACCAGGTTCTGTTACCCAGAATCGCTTGCAAAGCTAAAACATTGTCAAAAAAAGGCATTTTCCTCATATTTCTGTGGTGGAAATTTCTGGAATCTGCGTGGATCAACAAATTCCCACCCACCCCGAGTTCCCCCTGGTCTCCCCAAAAAAATGGTACCTTACTTGCCTGGGTCTGCCTAGTGCCTGCGACAGAAAACAGCGTAAAACGCAACGTGGTCGCACCTCAATTTCGCAGTGAAAACTGGCCCTTTTTTGGTAAAGTGCCTACCTTTCGGATTTTAACCCTAGCTCTGCCGGCACCTAGGGAAACCTAGCAAACCTATACATTTTTGAAAACTAGACTCCCAGGGGAATTCATGATGGTGTGACTCTACTGCCTCCCACCAGGTTCTGTTACCCAGAATCCCTTGCAAATCTAAAAAATAGACAAAAAATGCATTTTCCTCATATTTCTGTGGTGGAAAGTTCTGGAATCTGCGTGGATAAACACATTTCTACCCACCCCGTGTTCCCCCAGGTCTCCCGAGAAAAATGGTACCTCACTTGCCTGGGTCTGCCTAGTGCCTGTGACAGGAAACGGCACAAAACGCAACGTGGTCGCACCTCAATTTCACAGTCAAAACTGGCCCTTTTTTGGCAAAGTGCCTACCTTTCATTTTTGAACCCTAGCTCTGCCGGCACCTAGGGAAACCTAGCAAACCTATACATTTTTGAAAACTAGACACCCAGGGAAATTCAGGATGGGGTGACTCGACTGCCCCCCACCAGGTCTGTTACCCAGAATCCCTTGCAAAGCTAAAAATGTGACAAAAAAACGAATTTTCCTCACATTTCTGTGGTGGAAAGTTCTGGATTCTGCGTGGATCAACAAATTTCCACCCACCCCGCGTTTCCCCTGGTCTCCCGAGAAAAATGGTACCTCACTTGCCTGGGTCTGCCTTGTGCCTGCGACAGGAAACGGCGCAAAACGCAACGTGGTCACACCTCAATTTCGCAGTCAAAATTGGCCCTTTTTTGGGAAAGTGCCTACCTGTAGTTTTTTAACCCTAGCTCTGACGGCACCTAGAGAAAACTAGCAAACCTATACATTTTTGAAAACTAGACACCCAGGGGAATTCATGATGGAGTGACTCAACTGCCTCCCACCAGGTTCTGTTACTCAGAATCCCTTGCAAACTAAACAATTGACCAAAAAAACGCATTTTCCTCACATTTCTGTGGTGGAAAGTTCTGGATTCTGCATGGATCAACAAATTTCCACCCACCCCGTGTTTCCCCTGGTCTCCCGAGAAAAATGGTACCTCACTTGCCTAGGTCTGCCTTGTGCCTGCGACAGGAAACGGTGCAAAACGCAACGTGGTCACACCTCAATTTCGCAGTCAAAATTGGCCCTTTTTTGGCAAAGTGCCTACCTTTCGTTTTTGAACCCTAGCTCTGCCGGCACCTAGGGAAACCTAGCAAACCTATACATTTTTGAAAACTAGACACCCAGGGAAATTCAGGATGGGGTGACTCGACTGCGCCCCACCAGGTTCTGTTACCCAGAATTCCTTGCAAACTTAATAAATTGACAAACAAAATGCATTTTCCTCACATTTCTGTGGAGGAAAGTTCTGGAATCTGCGTGGATCAACAAATTTCTACCCACCCCGTGTTCCCCCAGGTCTCCCGAGAAAAATGGTACCTCACTTGCCTGGGTCTGCCTAGTGCCTGCGACAGGAAACAGCGCAAAACGCAACATGGTCGCACCTCAATTTCGCAGTGAAAACGGGCTCTTTTTTGGCAAAGTGCCTACCTTTCGTTTTTTAACCCTAGCTCTGCCGGCGCCTAGGGAAACCTAGCAAACCTATACATTTTTGAAAACTAGACACCCAGGGGAATTCAGGATGGGGTGACTCGACTGCCCCCCACCAGGTTCTGTTACCCAGAATCCCTTGCAAAGCTAAAAAATTGTCAAACAAAACGCATTTTCCTCACATTTCTGTGGTGGAAAGTTCTGAATTCTGCGTGGATCAACAAATTTCCACCCACCCCGCGTTTTCTCTGGTCTCCCAAGAAAAATGGTACCTCACTTGCCTGGGTCTGCCTTGTGCCTGCGACAGGAAACGGTGCAAAACGCAACATGGTCACACCTCAATTTCGCAGTCAAAACTGGCCCTTTTTGGGCAAAGTGCCTACCTTTCGTTTTTGAACCCTAGCTCTGCCGGCACCTAGGGAAACATAGCAAACCTATACATTTTTGAAAACAAGACACCCAGGGAAATTCAGGATGGGATAACTCCACTGCCTCCCACCAGGTTCTGTTACCCAGAATCCCTTGCAAAGCTAAAAAACTGGACAAAAAAAAACACATTTTCCTCACATTTCTGTGGTGGAAAGTTCTGGAATCTGCGTAGATAAACAAATTTCTACCCACCCCGCGTTCCCCCAGGTCTCAGTAGAAAAATGGTACCTCACTTGCCTGGGTCTGCCTAGTGCCTGCGACAGGAAACGGCGCAAAACGCAACGTGGTCGCACCTCAATTTCGCAGTCAAAACTGGCCCTTTTTTGGCAAAGTGCCTCCCTTTTGTTTTTGAACCCTAGCTCTGCCGGCACTTAGGGAAACCTAGCAAACCTATACATTTTTGAACACTAGACACCCAGGGAAATTCAGAATGGGGTGACTTGACTGCCTCCCACCAGGTTCTGTTACCCAGAATCCCTTGCAAAGCTAAAGAATTGACAAAAAAATGCATTTTCCTCACATTTCAGTGGTGGAAATTTCTGGATTCTGCGTGGATCAACAAATTTCCACCCACCCCGCGTTCCCCCAGGTCTCCCGAGAAAAATGGTACCTCACTTGCCTGAGTCTGCCTTGTGCCTGCGACAGGAAACGGCGCAAAATGCAATGTGGTCGCACCTCAATTTTGCAGTCAAAACTGGCCCTTTTTTGGGAAAGTGCCTATCTG
The DNA here is from genome assembly GCF_964261635.1 of Lissotriton helveticus. Classification (NCBI taxonomy): domain Eukaryota; kingdom Metazoa; phylum Chordata; class Amphibia; order Caudata; family Salamandridae; genus Lissotriton; species Lissotriton helveticus. The sequence continues at coordinate 718,785,421 of NC_136065.1, read as the reverse complement.
TAGTTTTTTAACCCTAGCCCTGCCAGCACCTAGGAAAACCTAGCAAACCTATACATTTTTGAAAACTAGACACCCAGGGGAATTCATGATGGGGTGACTCAACTGCCTCCCACCATGTTCTGTTACCCAGAATCCCTTGCAAAGCTAAACAATTATCAAAAAAACGAATTTTCCTCACATTTCTGTGGTGGAAAGTTCTGGATTCTGCGTGGATCAACGAATGTCTACCCACCCCGCGTTCCCCCAGTTGTCCTGAGAAAAATGGTACCTCACTTGCCTGGGTCTGCCTTGTGCCTGCGACAGGAAACGGCGCAAAACGCAACGTGGTCACACCTCAATTTCGCAGTCAAAATTGGCCCTTTTTTGGCAAAGTGCCTACCTTTCGTTTTTGAACCCTAGCTCTGCCGGCACCTAGGGAAACCTAGCAAACCTATACATTTTTGAAAACTAGACACCCAGGGAAATTCAGGATGGGGTGACTCGACTGCGCCCCACCAGGTTCTGTTACCCAGAATTCCTTGCAAACTTAATAAATTGACAAACAAAATGCATTTTCCTCACATTTCTGTGGAGGAAAGTTCTGGAATCTGCGTGGATCAACAAATTTCTACCCACCCCGTGTTCCCCCAGGTCTCCCGAGAAAAATGGTACCTCACTTGCCTGGGTCTGCCTAGTGCCTGCGACAGGAAACAGCGCAAAACGCAACATGGTCGCACCTCAATTTCGCAGTGAAAACGGGCTCTTTTTTGGCAAAGTGCCTACCTTTCGTTTTTTAACCCTAGCTCTGCCGGCGCCTAGGGAAACCTAGCAAACCTATACATTTTTGAAAACTAGACACCCAGGGAAATTCAGGATGGGGTGACTCGACTGCCCCCCACCAGGTTCTGTTACCCAGAATCCCTTGCAAAGCTAAAAAATTGTCAAACAAAACGTATTTTCCTCACATTTCTGTGGTGGAAAGTTCTGGATTCTGCGTGTATCAACAAATTTCCACCCACCCCGCGTTTTCTCTGGTCTCCCAAGAAAAATGGTACCTCACTTGCCTGGGTCTGCCTTGTGCCTGCGACAGGAAACGGTGCAAAACGCAACATGGTCACACCTCAATTTCGCAGTCAAAACTGGCCCTTTTTGGGCAAAGTGCCTACCTTTCGTTTTTGAACCCTAGCTCTGCCGGCACCTAGGGAAACATAGCAAACCTATACATTTTTGAAAACAAGACACCCAGGGAAATTCAGGATGGGATAACTCCACTGCCTCCCACCAGGTTCTGTTACCCAGAATCCCTTGCAAAGCTAAAAAACTGGACAAAAAAAAACACATTTTCCTCACATTTCTGTGGTGGAAAGTTCTGGAATCTGCGTAGATAAACAAATTTCTACCCACCCCGCGTTCCCCCAGGTCTCAGTAGAAAAATGGTACCTCACTTGCCTGGGTCTGCCTAGTGCCTGCGACAGGAAACGGCGCAAAACGCAACGTGGTCGCACCTCAATTTCGCAGTCAAAACTGGCCCTTTTTTGGCAAAGTGCCTCCCTTTTGTTTTTGAACCCTAGCTCTGCCGGCACTTAGGGAAACCTAGCAAACCTATACATTTTTGAACACTAGACACCCAGGGAAATTCAGAATGGGGTGACTTGACTGCCTCCCACCAGGTTCTGTTACCCAGAATCCCTTGCAAAGCTAAAAAATTGACAAAAAAATGCATTTTCCTCACATTTCAGTGGTGGAAATTTCTGGATTCTGCGTGGATCAACAAATTTCCACCCACCCCGCGTTCCCCCAGGTCTCCCGAGAAAAATGGTACCTCACTTGCCTGAGTCTGCCTTGTGCCTGCGACAGGAAACGGCGCAAAATGCAATGTGGTCGCACCTCAATTTTGCAGTCAAAACTGGCCCTTTTTTGGGAAAGTGCCTATCTGTAGTTTTTTAACCCTAGCCCTGCCAGCACCTAGGAAAACCTAGCAAACCTATACATTTTTGAAAACTAGACACCCAGGGGAATTCATGATGGGGTGACTCAACTGCCTCCCACCATGTTCTGTTACCCAGAATCCCTTGCAAAGCTAAACAATTATCAAAAAAAGAATTTTCCTCACATTTCTGTGGTGGAAAGTTCTGGATTCTGCGTGGATCAACGAATGTCTACCCACCCCGCGTTCCCCCAGTTGTCCTGAGAAAAATGGTACCTCACTTGCCTTGGTCTGCCTTGTGCCTGCGACAGGAAACGGCGCAAAACGCAACGTGGTCGCACCTCAATTTTGCAGTCAAAACTTGCCCTTTTTTGGGAAAGTGCCTACCTGTAGTTTTTGAACCCTAGCTCTGCCGGCACCTTGGGAAACCTAGCAAACCTATACATTTTTGAAAACTAGACACCCAGGGAAATTCAGGATGGGGTGACTCGACTGCCCCCCATCAGGTTCTGTTACCCAGAATCCCTTGCAAAGCTAAAAAATTGTCAAACAAAACGCATTTTCCTCACATTTCTATGGTGGAAAGTTCTGGATTCTGTGTGGATCAACAAATTTCCACCCACCCCGCGTTTCCCCTGGTCTCCCGAGAAAAATGGTACCTCACTTGCCTGGGTCTGCCTTGTGCCTGCGACAGGAAGCGGTGCAAAACGCAACGTGGTCACACCTCAATTTCGCAGTCAAAACTGGCCTTTTTTGGGCAAAGTGCCTACCTTTCGTTTTTGAACCCTAGCTCTGCCGGCACCTAGGGAAACCTAGCAAACCTATACATTTTTTAAAACTAGACACCCAGGGGAATTCATGATGGGGTGACTCAACTGCCTCCACCAGGTTCTGTTACCCAGATTCCCTTGCAAAGCTAAAAAATTATCAAAAAAATGAATTTTCCTCACATTTCTGTGGTGGAAATTTCTGGATTCTGCGTGGATCAACAAATGTCTACCCACCCCGCGTTCCCCCAGTTGTCCTGAGAAAAATGGTACCTCACTTGCCTGGGTCTGCCTAGTGCCTGCGACAGAAAACAGCGTAAAACGCAACGTGGTCGCACCTCAATTTCGCAGTGAAAACTGGCCCTTTTTTAGTAAAGTGCCTACCTTTCGGATTTTAACCCTAGCTCTGCCGGCACCTAGGGAAACCTAGCAAACCTATACATTTTTGAAAACTAGACTCCCAGGGGAATTCATGATGGTGTGACTCTACTGCCTCCCACCAGGTTCTGTTACCCAGAATCCCTTGCAAATCTAAAAAAATAGACAAAAAATGCATTTTCCTCACATTTCTGTGGTGGAAAGTTCTGGAATCTGCGTGGATAAACACATTTCTACCCACCCCGTGTTCCCCCAGGTCTCCCGAGAAAAATGGTACCTCACTTGCCTGGGTCTGCCTAGTGCCTGTGACAGGAAACGGCACAAAATGCAACATGGTCGCACCTCAATTTCACAGTCAAAACTGGCCCTTTTTTGGCAAAGTGCCTACCTTTCATTTTTGAACCCTAGCTCTGCCGGCACCTAGGGAAATCTAGCAAACCTATACATTTTTGAAAACTAGACACCCAGGGAAATTCAGGATGGGGTGACTCGACTGCCCCCCACCAGGTTCTGTTACCCAGAATCCCTTGCAAAGCTAAAAATTTGACAAAAAAACGAATTTTCCTCACATTTCTGTGGTGGAAAGTTCTGGATTCTGCGTGGATCAACAAATTTCCACCCACCCCGCGTTTCCCCTGGTCTCCCGAGAAAAATGGTACCTCACTTGCCTGGGTCTGCCTTGTGCCTGCGACAGGAAACGGCGCAAAACGCAACGTGGTCACACCTCAATTTCGCAGTCAAAATTGGCCCTTTTTATGGCAAAGTGCCTACCTTTTGTTTTTGAACCCTAGCTCTGCCGGCACCTAGGGAAACCTAGCAAACCTATACATTTTTGAAACTAGACACCCAGGGAAATTCAGGATGGGGTGACTCGACTGCCTCCCACCAGGTTCTGTTACCCAGAATTCCTTGCAAACTTAATAAATTGACAAACAAAATGCATTTTCCTCACATTTCTGTGGTGGAAAGTTCTGGAATCTGTGTGGATCAACAAATTTCCACCCACCCCGCGTTTCCCCAGGTCTCCCGAGAAAAATGGTACCTCACTTGCCTGGGTCTGCCTAGTGCCTGCAACAGGAAACAGCGCAAAACGCAACGTGGTCGCACCTCAATTTCGCAGTGAAAACGGGCTCTTTTTTGGCAAAGTGCCTAATTTAGTTTTTGAACCCTAGCTCTGCCGGCCCCTAGGGAAACCTAGCAAACCTATAAATTTTTTAAAACTAGACACCCAGGGAAACTCAGGATGGGGTGACTCAACTGCCTTCTACCAGATTCTGTTACCCAGAATCCCTCGCAAAGCTAAAAAATTGACAAAAAGCGAATTTTCCTCAAATGTCTGTGGTGGAAAGTTCTGGATTCTACGTGGATCAATAAATTTCCACCCACTCCGCGTTTCACCAGGTCTCCCGAGAAAAATGGTACCTCACTTGCCTGGGTCAGCCTTGTGCCTGCGACAGGAAATGGCGCAAAACGCAACGTGGTCGCACCTCAATTTTGCTGTCAAAACTGGACCTTTTTTGGGAAAGTGCCTACCTTTCGGTTTTGAACGCTAGCTCTGCCGGTACCTAGGGAAACCTAGCAAACCTATACATTTTTGAAAACTAGACACCCAGGGAAACTCAGGATGGGGTGACTCGACTGCCCCCCACCAGGTTCTGTTACCCAGAATCCCTTGCAAAGCTAAAAAACTTGACAAAAAAAACACATTTTCCTCACATTTCTGTGGTGGAAAGTTCTGGATTCTGTGTGGATCAACAAATTTCCACCCACCCCGCGTTTCCCCTGGTCTCCCGAGAAAAATGGTACCTCACTTGCCTGGGTCTGCCTTGTGCCTGCGACAGGAAACGGTGCAAAACGCAACATGGTCACACCTCAATTTCGCAGTCAAAACTGGCCCTTTTTGGGCAAAGTGCCTACCTTTCGTTTTTGAACCCTAGCTCTGCCGGCACCTAGGGAAACATAGCAAACCTATACATTTTTGAAAACAAGACACCCAGGGAAATTCAAGATGGGATAACTCCACTGCCTCCCACCAGGTTCTGTTACCCAGAATCACTTGCAAAGCTAAAAAACTTGACAAAAAAACACATTTTCCTCACATTTCTGTGGTGGAAAGTTCTGGATTCTGTGTGGATCAACAAATTTCCACCCACCCCGCGTTTCCCCTGGTCTCCCGAGAAAAATGGTACCTCACTTGCCTGGGTCTGCCTTGTGCCTGCGACAGGAAGCGGTGCAAAACGCAACGTGGTCACACCTCAATTTCGCAGTCAAAACTGGCCTTTTTTGGGCAAAGTGCCTACCTTTCGTTTTTGAACCCTAGCTCTGTCGGCACCTAGGGAAACCTAGCAAACCTATACATTTTTGAAAACTAGACACCCAGGGAAATTCAGAATGGGGTGACTCGACTGCCTCCCACCAGGTTCTGTTATCCGGAATTGCTTGCAAAGCTAAAAAATTGACAAACAAATGCATTTTCCTCACATTTCAGTGGTGGAAAGTTCTGGATTCTGCGTGGATCAACAAATTTCCACCCACCCCGCGTTCCCCCAGGTCTCCCGAGAAAAATGGTACCTCACTTGCCTGGGTCTGCCTTGTGCCTGCGACAGGAAACGGCGCAAAATGCAACGTGGTCGCACCTCAATTTTGCAGTCAAAACTGGCCCTTTTTTGGGAAAGTGACTACCTGTAGTTTTTTAACCCTAGCCCTGCCAGCACCTAGGGAAACCTAGCAAACCTATAAATTTTTGAAAACTAGACACCCAGGGAAATTCATGATGGGGTGACTCAACTGCCTCCCACCAGGTTCTGTTACCCAGAATCCCTTGCAAAGCTAAAAAATTGACAAAAAAACGAATTTTCCTCACATTTCTGTGGTGGAAAGTTCTGGATTCTGAGTGGATCAACAAATGTCTACCCACCCCACGTTTCCCCAGTTGTCCTGAGAACAATGGTACCTCACTTGCCTGGGTCTGCCTTGTGCCTGCGACAGGAAACGGCGCAAAACGCAACGTGGTCGCACCTCAATTTTGCAGTCAAAACTTGCCCTTTTTTGGGAAAGTGCCTACCTGTAGTTTTTTAACCCTTGCTCTGCCGGCACCTAGGGAAACCTAGCAAACCTATACATTTTTGAAAACTAGACACCCAGGGAAATTCAGGATGGGGTGACTCAACTGCCTCCCACCAGGTTCTGTTACCCAGAATCCGTTTCAAAGCTAACAAATTGTCAAAAAAACGCATTTTCCTCATATTTCTGTGGTGGAAATTTCTGGAATCTGCGTGGATCAACAAATTCCCACCCACCCCGCGTTCCCCCTGGTCTCCCAAAAAAATGGTACCTTACTTGCCTGGGTCTGCCTAGTGCCTGCGACAGAAAACAGCGTAAAACGCAACGTGGTCGCACCTCAATTTCGCAGTGAAAACTGGCCCCTTTTTGGTAAAGTGCCTACCTTTCAGATTTTAACCCTAGCTCTGCCGGCACCTAGGGAAACCTAGCAAACCTTTACATTTTTGAAAACTAGACTCCCAGGGGAATTCATGATGGTGTGACTCGACTGCCTCCCACCAGGTTCTGTTACCCAGAATCCCTTGCAAATCTAAAAAATAGACAAAAAAAATGCATTTTCCTCACATTTCTGTGGTGGAAAGTTCTGGAATCTGCATGGATAAACAAATTTCTACCCACCCCGTGTTCCCCAAGGTTTCCCGAGAAAAATGGTACCTCACTTGCCTGGGTCTGCCTAGTGCCTGTGACAGGAAACGGCACAAAACCCAACGTGGTCGCACCTCAATTTCACAGTCAAAACTGGCCCTTTTTTGGCAAAGTGCCTACCTTTCATTTTTTAACCCTAGCTCTGCCGGCACCTAGGGAAACCTAGCAAACCTATACATTTTTGAAAACTAGACACCCAGGGAAATTCAGGATGGGGTGACTCGACTGCCCCCCACCAGGTTCTGTTACCCAGAATCCCTTGCAAAGCTAAAAATTTGACAAAAAAATGATTTTTCCTCACATTTCTGTGGTGGAAAGTTCTGGATTCTGCGTGGATCAACAAATTTCCACCCACCCCGCGTTTCCCCTGGTCTCCCGAGAAAAATGGTACCTCACTTGCCTGGGTCTGCCTTTTGCCTGCGACAGGAAACGGCGCAAAACGCAACGTGGTCACACCTCAATTTCGCAGTCAAAATTGGCCCTTTTTTGGCAAAGTGCCTACCTTTTGTTTTTGAACCCTAGCTCTGCCGGTACCTAGGGAAACCTAGCAAACCTATACATTTTTGAAACTAGACACCCAGGGAAATTCAGGATCGGGTGACTCGACTGCCTCCCACCAGGTTCTGTTACCCAGAATTCCTTGCAAACTTAATAAATTGACAAACAAAATGCATTTTCCTCACATTTCTGTGGTGGAAAGTTCTGGAATCTGTGTGGATCAACAAATTTCCACCCACCCCGCGTTTCTCCAGGTCTCCCGAGAAAAATGGTACCTCACTTGCCTGGGTCTGCCTAGTGCCTGCAACAGGAAACAGCGCAAAACGCAACGTGGTCGCACCTCAATTTCGCAGTGAAAACGGGCTCTTTTTTGGCAAAGTGCCTAATTTTGTTTTTGAACCCTAGCTCTGCCAGCGCCTAGGGAAACCTAGCAAACCTATACATTTTTGAAAACTAGACACCCAGGGGAACTCAGGATGGGGTGACTCAACTGCCTTCCACCAGGTTCTGTTACCCATAATTCCTTGCAAACGTAATAAATTGACAAACAAAATGCATTTTCCTCACATTTCTGTGGTGGAAAGTTCTGGAATCTGCGTGGATCAACAAATTTCTACCCACCCCGTGTTCCCCCAGGTCTCCCGAGAAAAATGGTACCTCACTTGCCTGGGTCTGCCTAGTGCCTGCGACAGGAAACAGCGCAAAACACAACGTGGTCGCACCTCAATTTCGCAGTGAAAACGGGCTCTTTTTTGGCAAAGTGCCTACCTTTCGTTTTTTAACCCTAGCTCTGCCGGCGCCTAGGGAAACCTAGCAAACCTATATATTTTTGAAAACTAGACACCCAGGGGAACTCAGGATGGGGTGACTCAACTGCCTCCCACCAGGTTCTGTTACCCAGAATCCATTGCAAATCTAAACAATTGACAAAAAAACGCATTTTCCTCATATTTCTGTGGTGGAAATTTCTGTAATCTGCATGGATCAACAAATTCCCACCCACCCCGCGTTCCCCCAGGTCTCCCAAAAAAAATGGTACCTTACTTGCCTGGGTCTGCCTAGTGCCTGCGACAGGAAACAGCGAAAAACGCAACGTGGTCGCACCTCAATTTCGCAGTGAAAACTGGCCCTTTTTTGGCAAAGTGCCTACCTTTCGGTTTTGAACCTTAGCTCTGCCGGTACCTAGGGAAACCTAGCAAACCTTTACATTTTTGAAAACTAGACACCCAGGGAAATTCAGGATGGGGTGACTCGACTGCCCCCCACCAGGTTCTGTTACCCAGAATCCCTTGCAAAGCTAAAAAATTGTCAAACAAAACGCATTTTCCTCACATGTCTGTGGTGGAAAGTTCTGGATTCTGCGTGGATCAACAAATTTCCACCCACCCCGCGTTTCCCCTGGTCTCCCGAGAAAAATGGTACCTCACTTGCCTGGGTCTGCCTTGTGCCTGCGACAGGAAACGGTGCAAAACGCAACGTGGTCACACCTCAATTTCGCAGTCAAAACTGGCCCTTTTTGGGCAAAGTGCCTACCTTTAGTTTATGAACCCTAGCTCTACCGGCACCTAGGAAAACCTAGCAAACCTATACATTTTTGAAAACTAGACACCCAGGGAAATTCAGGATGGGATAACTCCACTGCCTCCCACCAGGTTCTATTACCCAGAATCCCTTGCAAAGCTAAAAAACTTGACAAAAAAAAACCACATTTTCCTCATATTTTTGTCGTGGAAAGTTCTGGAATCTGCGTAGATAAACAGATTTCTACCCACCCCGCGTTCCCCCAGGTCTCCTGAGAAAAATGGTACCTCACTTGCCTGGGTCTGCCTAGTGCCTGCGACAGGAAACGGCGCAAAACGCAACGTGGTCGCACCTCAATTTCGCAGTCAAAACTGGCCCTTTTTTGGCAAAGTGCCTACCTTTTGTTTTTGAACCCTAGCTCTGCCGGCACTTAGGGAAACCTAGCATACCGATACATTTTTGAAAACTAGACACCCAGGGAAATTCAGAATGGGGTGACTCGACTGCCTCCCACCAGGTTCTTTTACCCTGAATCCCTTGCAAAGCTAAAAAATTGACAAAAAAATGCATTTTCCTCACATTTCAGTGGTGGAAAGTTCTGGATTCTGCGTGGATCAACAAATGTCCACCCACCCCGCGTTCCCCCAGGTCTCACGAGAAAAATGGTACCTCACTTGCCTGGGTCTGCCTTGTGCCTGCGACAGGAAACGGCACAGAATGCAACGTGGTCGCACCTCAATTTTGCAGTCAAAACTGGCCCTTTTTTGGGAAAGTGCCTACCTGTAGTTTTTTAACCCTAGCCCTGCCAGCACTAAGGGAAACCTAGCAAACCTATACATTTTTGAAAACTAGACACCCAGGGGAATTCATGATGGGGTGACTCAACTGCCTCCCACCATGTTCTGTTACCCAGAATCCCTTGCAAAGCTAAAAAATTGACAAAAAAAACGAATTTTCCTCATATTTCTGTGGTGGAAAGTTCTGGATTTTGCGTGGATCAACAAATGTCTACCCACCCCGCGTTCCCCCAGTTGTCCTGAGAAAAATGGTACCTCACTTGCTTGGGTCTGCCTTGTGCCTGCGACAGGAAACGGCGCAAAACGCAACGTGGTCGCACCTCAATTTTGCAGTCAAAACTTGCCCTTTTTTGGGAAAGTGCCTACCTGTAGTTTTTGAACCCTAGCTCTGCAGGCACCTAGGGAAACCTAGCAAACCTATAAATTTTTGAAAACTAGACACCCAGGGAAATTCAGGATTGGGGTGACTCAACTGCCTCCCACCAGGTTCTGTTACCCAGAATCCCTTGCAAAGCTAAAAAAATTGTCCAAAAAACGCATTTTCCTCATATTTCTGTGGTGGAAATTTCTGGAATCTGCGTGGATCAACAAATTCCCACCCACCCCGCGTTCCCCCTGGTCTCCCAAAAAAAATGGTACCTTACTTGCCTGGGTCTGCCTAGTGCCTGCGACAGGAAACAGCGTAAAACGCAACGTGGTCGCACCTCAATTTCGCAGTGAAAACTGGCCCTTTTTTGGTAAAGTGCCTACCTTTCGGATTTTAACCCTAGATCTGCCGGCACCTAGGGAAACCTAGCAAACCTATACATTTTTAAAAACTAGACTCCCAGGGGAATTCATGATGGTGTGACTCCACTGCCTCCCACCAGGTTCTGTTACCCAGAATCCCTTGCAAATCTAAAAAATAGACAAAAAAATGCATTTTCCTCACATTTCTGTGGTGGAAAGTTCTGGAATCTGCGTGGATAAACAAATTTCTACCCACCCTGTGTTCCCCCAGGTCTCCCGAGAAAAATGGTACCTCACTTGCCTGGGTCAGCCTAGTGCCTGTGACAGGAAACGGCACAAAACGCAACGTGGTCGCACCTCAATTTCACAGTCAAAACTGGCCCTTTTTTGGCAAAGTGCCTACCTTTCATTTTTGAACCCTAGCTCTGCCGGCACCTAGGGAAACCTAGCAAACCTATACATTTTAGAAAACTAGACACCCAGGGAAATTCAGGATGGGGTGACTCGACTGCGCCCCACCAGGTTCTGTTACCCAGAATCCCTTGCAAAGCTAAAAATTTGACAAAAAAACGAATTTTCCTCACATTTCTGTGGTGGAAAGTTCTGAATTCTGCGTGGATCAACAAATTTCCACCCACCCCGCGTTTCCCCTGGTCTCCCGAGAAAAATGGTACCTCTCTTGCCTGGGTCTGCCTTGTGCCTGCGACAGGAAACGGCGCAAAACGCAACGTGGTCACACCTCAATTTCGCAGTCAAAATTGGCCCTTTTTTGGCAAAGTGCCTACCTTTTGTTTTTGAACCCTAGCTCTGCCGGCACCTAGGGAAACCTAGCAAACCTATACATTTTTGAAACTAGACAGCCAGGGAAATTCAGGATGGGGTGACTCGACTGCCTCCCACCAGGTTCCGTTACCCAGAATTCCTTGCAAACTTAATAAATTGACAAACAAAATGCATTTTCCTCACATTTCTGTGGTGGAAAGTTCTGGAATCTGTGTGGATCAACAAATTTCCACCCACCCCGCGTTTCCCCAGGTCTCCCGAGAAAAATGGTACCTCACTTGCCTGGGTCTGCCTAGTGCCTGCGACAGGAAACAGCGCAAACCGCAACGTGGTCGCACCTCAATTTCGCAGTGAAAACGGGCTCTTTTTTGGCAAAGTGCCTAATTTCGTTTTTGAACCCTAGCTCTGCCGGCGCCTAGGGAAACCTAGCAAACCTATACATTTTTGAAAACTAGACACCCAGGGGAACTCAGGATGGGGTGACTCAACTGCCTCCCACCATGTTCTGTTACCCAGAATCCCTTGCAAAGCTAAACAATTGACAAAAAAAACGAATTTTCCTCACATTTCTGTGGTGGAAAGTTCTGGATTTTGCGTGGATCAACAAATGTCTACCCACCCCGCGTTCCCCCAGTTGTCCTGAGAAAAATGGTACCTCACTTGCTTGGGTCTGCCTTGTGCCTGCGACAGGAAACGGCGCAAAACGCAACGTGGTCGCACCTCAATTTTGCAGTCAAAACTTGCCCTTTTTTTGGGAAAGTGCCTACCTGTAGTTTTTGAACCCTAGCTCTGCAGGCACCTAGGGA